>NC_061108.1:110909728-110937653 GCF_015104395.2 Macrobrachium nipponense
CATGCCTTAAGGGAGCCTGCTGGTGAGCGTTTCCCAGATCTTATTTTAAGGCGTATTTCGTATATACCTTTTGTAACAATACGTAGCCGAGATCTTGTTATACTGGATATCTCCTTCCGCGATAGACGACCATTGATCTCGCGTTAATAATACTGCAAGATTTATGTAGTCCCTCAAAGTGTATTCGAAGATGTTGCTACATTTACTGTCTAAAATTTTTCCCAGCCAATCAAAGAAATATATAAAAAAGGTAAGATTAAAGTTATCTGGGGTTTGATTATCAAAAAGATTTAATCATTACAGTCTAACTAAAGTGATACGGATGATAAACATACGATGAGTACACAAATGCTTAAGATCACAATTACACACAAACATTAATATATATATATATATAATATATATATATATATATATATATATATATATATATATATATAATATATATATATATATATATATATATATATTAAAAAATTGCTTTAAAAAATCACAGAAAATGCCTGTGACTTCATTAAATAAGCGAATACCACAGGAAAATGATAATCAGAAATCCAAGCGCTTTCGTCTTTACTTAGACATTGTCAAGGAGCGAATGAAATACAAATTTAAATAAACCGAGACTTAAATTTAGAACATTTCTATTATTTGACTTGATGAAACCAGATTCAATGATATTCCTTTTAACTGTGTCATTACATGGGATTGAGCCTCTTGCTTGATTCCAGTTAATAGGATGATCTAAATCTCTCATATGTACGAATAATGCATTCGTTATTTGCCCAGTTCTCACAGAATATTGGTGCTGTTTGAGACGTTGTGAAAGAGATTTAACAGTCTGTCCGTAATAGACATTATCACACTTTTTGCAAGGAATTTCATATATGCAGCCTGGAAGATCTTTAGGAGAATTTTTGATTACTAAACTCTTGACATTAATATTACTGAAAACAACATTTATGTTAAAAAGCTTTAAAATTCTAGGAATATCTAAAAACCTTTTATCATAGGGTAATTTTAGAATGTTATGCTTACTAAATTCAAGTTTGTCATTAGTTGAATAAAATGCTTTTCTAGCTCTTTTCCATGCCACATCTACAAAAGTCCTTGGGTATTTAAGTTTCAATGCAATATCATAAATAGTTTTAATTTCAGCTTCAATAAACTGTGGGCTACAGACACGTAAAGCCCTTTGATGTTGTCTCTTTATTTACAAAATTGCCCGTAGATGATTTACTTGAATATTTGGAGGATGAATTAGAACGTCATGAAATTCCCTTAACTATAGCAAACCTCATTAGTCTCATAAGGTTATGTATCAAAGATAGTAAATTTTGTTTTAATGGGGAATTTTTTGTACAAAAGTTTGGCATGGCTATGGGTAATACCTAATCTCCTATCCTTAGCAATATTTACATGGAATTTTTTTAGACAAAACTCTTACCAAGAATTTTTCCTCAAAAAGTTATATGGTTTAGGTATGTGGATGATATTTTCTGTATTTGGCCAGTTCACGAAAATCTCCAGGAATTCTTTAATAATCTCAATAATTTAGTCCCTTCTATAAAATTTACTGTAGAGGAAGAAAGAAATTGTAATTTGAATTTTTTTTATGTAACTGTCCATAGAAAAGACTGAAATTTCACCATTTCAGTCTTTCGGAAATAAACTAACATTGCCTCTTTTGTTCATTACTACTCCAATCACCATCTAAATGCGAAATTCTCTGTTTTTTCTGGGATGTTCCTAAGGGCTTTACGTGTCTGTAGCCCTCAGTTTATTGACGCTGAAATTAAAACTATTTATATTGCATTGAAACTTAAAATACCCAAGGACTTTTGTAGATGTCGCATGGGAAAGAGCTAGAAAAGCATTTTATTCAACTAATGACAAACTTGAATTTAGTAAGCATAACATTCTAAAATTACCTTATGATAAAAGGTTTTTAGATATTCCTAGAATTTTAAAGCTTTTTAACATAAATGTTGTTTTCAGTAATATTAATGTCAAGAGTTTAGTAATCAAAAATTCTCCTAAAGATCTTCCAGGCTGCATATATGAAATTCCTTGCAAAAAGTGTGATAATGTCTATTACGGACAGACTGGTAAATCTCTTTCACAACGTCTTTCACAACGTCTCAGACAGCACCAATATTCTGTGAGAACTGGGCAAATAACGAATGCATTATTCGTACATATGAGAGATTTAGATCATCCTATTAACTGGAATCAAGCAAGTAGCTCAATCCCATGTAATGACACAGTTAAAAGGAATATCATTGAATCTGGTTTCATCAAGTCAAATAATAGAAATGTTCTAAATTTAAGTCTTGGTTTATTTAAACAACAAAATTAATATATTCAGTTTTTACATGTTTTGGACTGTAAAGATACTTTGTAATTTCGGTTAGGGTCAAATCTGTTTAGGTTTGTGACCGTGTGATATCCATGAAATGAAACGCATTTTTAATAGACTACCCAACGGCGAGGGTAAATAGAGATTTATATTAAATAATACAATTGGAAGGACATTACTGTACAATAAAACTCTAAAAATGTAAATGACTTAGACATATATGCAATGTTCTTCAGGAAGTATGACTTAAAATATCTTTTGAAAACTGGCCATATTTAAGAAATAAGTATAATTGAGCACAAACGAAAATATATTTCAGTGAACAAAGCACAAGGAAAAAAATAGAAAATAATATCATTAAATAACTGGGGTAATGTTAATATGGTAAAACATAGCCACGAGGTAATAGCTACAAAAATATATGTATCATTAAATTAGGACATGTTCCTACTGTTGTTAGCCAGACCACCTCTGGTGAGCAACAAAAATGCAGCATATATATCACTGTTCAGATACCTCTCATCTATGGTTGACAAATCAAACAACATAGCAAAACACAAGTAAAACTATCTGTGCGTTGGTGTGCTTTGCCCTTGCTAAACAGATGATAATTTGAAAAAAAAAACACTGCCATTGTCGTTTTCAGGACCCCAGATTCACGCAACCGAATGTTTTAGGCCGTATTTGGAAAAGATCTAGTTTTCGCAATTTTTCTTTCACAGTTTTATCAAGAGAGCAGAGAGGACCGTCGAAAACACTGTTTAGATATTCATATCTTTGATAAACAATATTATTGTAATCTTAGATATTGATTTATCATTGTTGTAACTACTGCTTACCATTATTTGAAATTTTCAGTTAGATTCATTATAATGGTACACCAGATTCTTTTTCATTATAATGATACACCACCCTGCTTCCATGCCACAAAAAAATAAACTGCATCTTTCAAAACTTTACCTATCTATAAAACACCACTTACACACACACACCCACACACACACACACACACACAACACACAACACACACACATATATATATATATATATATATATATAATATATAATTATATACATATGTACATATGTTCATATATATATAATAGATATAGATATATATATATACAAGAGATATAGTAGTAATAGATATATATATATGATATATATATATATATATATATTATATATATATAAAGCACAGAAAAATGACAGTTCAAAAGTTCAGTACCATGAGTAAGCGCCTAGTACTGAACTTCTGCCTGTAATTTTCCTGTGGTATTAGGCTTATATACTGATGTCATGTGCATCTCCTGTGATTTTTATGCATATAATAATATATATATATATATATATATATATATATATATATATATATATATATATATATATATATATGTTATATATATATATATATATAGCTTAAAAAATCACAGCAGATCCACTTGACACCCACAATATATATATATATATATATATATATATAATATATATATATATATATATATATTATATATATATATATATCGTGGTGTGTGTATACGAATATATGTGGGTGAGTATGTGTGTGCATGTTATCGCCCGTTCTTTTGTCAATGAATATATGTAAAAAAAATTCCCTTTTCATCGTTTAGCAGAATTTCTGACTGATTGATCATATTTGCTTATACATTTCACGTGATTCATAACATCATCACGGCAGACTCTCAATAGATATGATAAGATTGTAATCAATAACATTTGGGGAATGCTCTTTGTAAATCGACACATATATATAAGGAAATACAAAGCATGAGACATCGTATATCTCCACAAACAGGACAAATCTTTCATTTAGATCTTTTGCCGCTAGCTCCACGGAGAAGTCACTTTTTAAAAGGAACTGTTGAGGAATTGTTTGAATGCTTAATTATTTCTTACTTTACTCCAGATATGACTCTGAGTTCAGTTTTCAATTAATGTTCGTCAAACTGTGCATATGCAGTGTGGCACAGGTATTTTAACACTTCAGTTTTAAGAGCTTCAGTTCAAGTTCAATTTCCTTCCGACGAAGGAAATTGGTAAATATTGAGTCTCTAGGATATGCCAAGTTTCTAGCAGAGCTCTTGACACAAACTAAAGAGAATGAAATATGAAAGAGTATAGGACTTATTTAATTTCAGAGAATATGTGACCTCACACTACTTCAACCCGCTACGCCGATCGTATACGTTAACTATTGAATTTATTTACCTGCTTTTTTCAAGGTTTATTGGATTTAAGTTAGTCTAGCTTGGGTTAGTATAACTGCTCATAAAGAGTATTATTTTGACTAAAGCCTAATATAGTATGTCACATGTATACGACGTGGTTTTTTAATGTCTTCCACGGGGACGTTGATTATTTTTCTTATGGAACGAATCTTAATTTCTGTTATTTTTTTTTTTTTATTTTTTGTTACAAGAAATTTACTCTATACCCATCCACAGCTATCTATACTGCATACAAACATTACACCGTAAGGTATTCTTATATCGATGAAAACATCATGATTAATATGAGTCATCGATGGTTTAAATAATTCATTTACATGAGCTTTAAGTGCTATTGCTGATAGATTTTATGAAACTGTATTTCCAGCGGTTTGTTGTTCGAATATGTTCTTTAATCTCTCCATTCTTTTCCTAAGCATTTCCCTTATCTCTTGATCAGCCAATCGTTATGGATCATATTAGGTTTGAAGAATATTATCGTCTAAAATGGGTCTCCTTAAGCAAAACAGTGGTCTATTTTAATGCTGTTTAAAGCTCACTGTTATATATATATATATATATATATATATATATATATATATATATATATATATATATATATATATATATATATATATATATATATATATATAAAAGCAGGGCTAGGCGACGGCCAGCAAGAGACATGAGTGCGAGGGTGAACCAGGGAAACTAATTAATTCCAACATATTTCTTTATTTCCGACGTTTTGTAATAATTTCTTTATTACAGCATCAGGGATCTGTTGAATAATGAATAAATTACTAAAAAAAGTTACTGTAAAAACTTAAAATTTCATAAGAAAATTCAAATTCAATACATTACAGCTAAAAAAACAAACACACGCACACACACACACCCAAAAGAACCAAAGGCCGCTGACCAACCTTATGTGGAGAGAACAAAAGACTGAATGCTTACAAAGGCAGTTAACTTAGGTAAAGTTGAGTAGAGGAGGTTTGGGTATTTAACAGTGGGACTGGTTGTTTAATAAACAATAATTCGTGAGGATTAGCTGTTTGGCCTATTATACTAAAATCACTTCTTTTGATGTAAGTTTTACAGATTTTGAATGAGTTTTGATATTAGAATGTTCTGGGTTGGAGAGCCTACAACCAGTACGAAAGCTAATTCATAATGGGAGTTGATTCTGACCCTCAGTAACCTCCTCGTGGATCCGACATATGTCCCTGAGTTACACTTAGGACAAGTATACTTATACACCACGTTAGAGGACAAATAAGGGCTTAATCGAGCCTTATGGTTAAAAAAAAGAACCAATTGTTAACGGATATTGGGGAATTAATTTTAAATTGATCGCACCAAAGTGACTATTGATAATTTGTAAAAAACGTTTTCTAAAATAATCATCGTGTAAAAAGGGAAATTTGGCGTAAACGTTTAACTTGGGTACTGTTGAAGGTTTAATGACATCATTGAATTGTTTATTAGGAAATATGCGGAGTTGTTTATAAAATAAGCTACGAGGGAAGCAGTTATTCATAAAATATTCAGAGAGAAAATTATTAACTGGTGAAAGGAATGCCAGTTTGATGTAATGAAAAAATTGCAAAAGCAAGAGCTGTAGTATTTGCATCCTAAGCCAGTAAACGTCTTTTTCCTAAAGACAGAAGTATTAAAAGAATAATCATTTCTGGTAACAAGAACGTCTAAAAAAGGTAATTGATTGTTCACATCTTTTTCCACAGTAAACCTAATGTTATCATGTATAGAATTGGCAAATGCTATGAACGGGTCGATATCAAAATCATTTATAAACAGGGCGAAGGTATCGTCAATATACCTAACATAAAAAAGCGGGTGAAACCTAAGGGGCATTCATCTAACATGCGCTCTTCCAGCGAGCACATGAAGATATTGGCAAACGTTGGACCCAAAGGGGAGCCCATGGTTACACCGTCAGTTTGTTTAAAAAGCTTGTCATAAAAAATAAAGGCAGTGTCCCGCACTGCCAGCTCTAAGAAAGTCTTAAAAAGTGTTCGATTAAAATGGTTAAAAACAGTATCTGGTTCAGGAAAAAGTTTGTTTATGATAATATCTTTGGTTTCCTCTACAGGGACATTAGTAAAAAGCTATTCTACATATAAACTAACCATTTTAAGATCGGCGTCCTGTTGTAAGATTTTTCCCTTAAAAGAATACGAATTGCTAAGAGTTAAATTATTTTTAGTCAGAGGTTCTAGAATAGGTACCAGATTTTTAGCTAGTTTATAATTGGGTGTATTGTAGGATGCTAAAATAGGTCTCATGGGTACATTAGGTTTATGTATTTTTGGGAGACCGTATAAGACTCCAAACGAAGATCCTGTGACAAACAAATCCTGGTATGTATTATCATCAGTGATTTTCTCTTTTTTTTAAGCACGTAAAAATCTATTAATTTTATCCTCAATAACAATGATATATAAAAATCAGGTGATCCCATTTCAGTGAACTTGCTTTGGTCTCTGAAGATAGTTAACATTTTTTCTCTATAGTCAGTTTTATCTAAAAAAAACAATTCCTTTTCCTTTGTCGGTTCTGGTAATAACAAGATCTTTTCTACTTGCCAACTGCTTAAGAGTGTTATGATCTTTTTTTAATAAACGTAGTCCAGCGCGTTTTCAGTTTCCTAAATGCACCCTGGGACAGTTCGAAGAGTTGTTTTTGAAGGTCGTTTTTATTTACGTTAAGCGGTAAAGTAAATAACCAATGGAAAATAGACACTATGGGGAGGAAAACTTGATATTATTAGGTCTAAAATTTGGTAGGCAGAACTCCAATCCCAGAGATAATAAGAACTCTTCACGTTTCGATAACACGTTTTGAGAAATTGAATACAGTCACTCTTTCTTTAGCAAATTTTGGAATAACGATGCCCAAACCTTTCAATTTTCTGAAATGCCTTTCTTGTACGAGTAAAATAAAATCATTCAGAGTTTTGTTAAAAAGTTTCCTAAAAATAAAACTGTCTATAAAAGAAAGAGAATTGAACACGTCCACCTTCATCCTTGAGACAAGGTCATTATGTTTATCAATTGATTTTTGTTTACTACATATTTCCATATTTAACAGAGAGTTAGTAGCTTCTTTGTAAAATTTGGAAGACTTATTCAACTTAAATTTAACAAAATTAGGGACAATTCCGTTACATTGACCATACTGTAAGAATTCCAAATCAAGTTTCGCTTTTTCTAATTTCTTTAAAGACTTTCTCAAGGTTCCACCATTTTCCCAGTAGATCTGCTCCGTATCTACGGTGTGTGTGTGTGTGTGTGTGTGTGTGTGTGTGTGTGTGTGTGTGTGTGTGTGTTTTTAGCTGTAATGTATTGAATTTGAATTTTCTTATGAAAATTTGAATTTTTTTACAGTAACTTTTTTAGTAATTTGTTCATTATTCAACAGATCCCTGATGATGTAATAAAGAAATTATTACGAAACATCGGAAATAAAGAATGTTGGAATTAATTATTTTCCCTGGTCCACCCTCGCACTGATATATATATATATATATATATATATATTATATATATATATATATATATATATATATATATATACAGATTTATATGTGTCTGTGTGAGTGTGTCTGTGTTTCCAATGTTTTCTAATCATAGCACTTATCCCAGTTGTGTGTACTAGTATAAATGTGTGTGATCGACTCATCCACCCTAGTAGGCAGCATTTGCATTGTCTGTAATTTCAGGTCAATCTTGCCTATTATATACTACTGTTAGCTCATTAAAGACTATAGATTTTCTAACCGTAATTTCTATTCAATCATTTCTCTTTACTGTACAGCCAGGAATTAGCAAGTATGCATTAACGAGAATGCACACACTTTCCCTTTGAGATATATTTTCAATATGTTATTTCTATCGCTTTTCTTGCTGAATGTCTCTAATTCATTCCCCCAACATGTATTGTAATTTAATCTTTCGCTAAATCCTCTCTTCCTCCCAACTTCTCTCTCTCTCTCCTCTCTCCTCTTCTCTCTCTCTCTCTCTCTCTCTCTCTCTAGGCATCCGGCTTGTAAATCAACAGCCAATTTTTTCATATCCGCATCCTGCATTTAAAGGGGGGAAAATCTATCAAGTTTGATGTTCCGTTCCAATTTCTCTTCTCCGCTGGTTTCCAAAGTTTTGGCTGCAGGGATATCGGATGGAAAGAAATCCTAGCAAAGAGATTAGGGCGTTCTACCGATTTCTCCCTTACAACCGAATATGCTCTTGGTTTTTTTTTTGTTTTTTTTTTCTCAAACGATCAATCTCGAATTAAAAAAAAAACGGATATCTCTTCCAAACTTTCCTTCGCACCCGGACTCTCCCCAGCCCCCTCCCTCCACTCCCCCTTAAAAAAATGACTGGAAGTTAAGCAAAGCAAATTTTAAGTTTTCAAAAGAAAGTTTTTTTTTTTGATTTCTGTCGCTACATCTCGACTTCAGTCGGTAAGCTGAACATTGTGATTGGGGCGATCTATTCGAAGCGAGCTCCACTCTAAATGATTATTTTGCTGGAACTTTTCATTACAAGTGCGACTTGTTTAATTAGTTTTTTTTTTTATCGTATTTTTGGGAAATGTTTAGTAAATTTTTTATGTTTATTTGGCATTATTAGCTGTTTGTCTGTCTTTTTTCTTTAACTTTTGTTGTGCACTTAATACTTTGCGTGGCTTTTTTTGACACATGTTTGCTTCCTTGCAATAAATACACACACATATATATATATATATATATATATATGTATATATATATATATATATATATATATATATGTATGTATATATATATATATATATATATATATATATATAATATATATATATATATATATATATATATACATATATATATATATATATATATATATATATATATATATATATATATATATATATATATATATATAGGTGTGTGTGTGTATTTGTGTGCTTTTTGTTTTTTGTATAGACGGTTTCTATGGTGTGGGCGGTTAGCACATTTAGTTAGTTTAGACCAATGAATATGGATTTCAAATGTGAAAGAATCGTATTTATCGCGAAAATGATCGAATATTGGACTTATTTGTGCTTATTTATAGGCCATGTCATCTTTTCTTTTATTATGCCCTTTTCAGATCTTAGTTCGATGAGAGAGATGATCACAGATTATTTCCGGGTTCAGTGCCTGAGCGTTTATATGTCTCAGGAATTCACTTTATATGCTAATTGGAACTGGAAAAGTCTCTGGGTTCCTTCGTTCAACGTTCCGCTCCATCTGCCTTACTAGTAAAAATGGTAAAACGCCTGAAAGTAATTTTATGTTGCTAGTGACATCGGCATTGCTGAACTGAAGTTCACAATTCTGGAAGAACACCCTTGTTTCCTTTGTTTTCATCGCAGTTTTCTTTTTGTCGGTATGAAATTACAATCTGATTTACTCGCCTGGTTCTTTACATTGTTAGTATTAGTCTCATAATCGAGGGACCGTAGCTAAATTGTATAATAGTTCATTTTAATGTTGTCGTATAAGTATTGGATGTTTTTATGTCTTGGAAAGAAGTGTTATATTACCAATCAGTCTTTTTCTCAAATCTTTTTGCTATGTATCATTTTCTAATTGGGTTGTATTGTAATTTCAAGTCTGTATCTTAACCGCTATATCTGTATCATGACCAGCATGTCCATTCCATACACAGAACCGTCTTGAAGTAACGTATTGACTAAGATTCAAACCTAGTGATTCAGTCATTATTCGCGCCGGTTTTTTTTTTTTTTTTTTTGTAGAAACAAATACATGGATAATGAATTTATTGCAGTAACAAATAGATACAGAAAAGTAGAATACATTTTAATTAATCAAAAGTAGGCTTGATATTTTTTATTATTTATGATACCAAAGCGTAGTCGTGCGGGCAATTTCTTTTAATTTGTTCGTAGTAAATCTAAAGCCGAGCACAAACGACCTTTAAATTAATAACAAAATTAACTGATAAAGTGGAATTATTAAACTTTTTTATTTGACACAAATGGGGAATGGATTGCTAGGGTATACATGAGTTTAGCTTAATAATAAAACTGATTTAACAACTATGACACAGAACATCAGATAGAATTTATTTTAGTTACATAACTCCTGTATTAAAGAATGTAGGTTTATTATAAAATAAACAAACCCCTACTATGAGATTCAGGGCCTCTGTAACACGGTTTTTTTGCAATAACTTTTTATCTATGCATTTCATAAATATAACGCTTATTCAGAATACATATTATATCAACACATAAATTTTGAGTGTATTCTGCACTACGTAGGTTGAATAAATTTGGTACTTACAATGTAAAAGTGACCTTTTTTGAAGACGGGCCAACTTACTCAGAGAAAAGGTTTCGAACACACTCGTTACGTAACTTATGACATCATTTCTTCCCTCTTCTCGATGGATGATTGGCATTACGTAACGAAGGCTAAACCTCTGGCAACAATGACATCAAATTAAATACAAGCAAAGCAGTACACTTTTATGAACTCTGGAAACCTCTACACTGATAATTGTCATAATGAACAAACCAACAAAATATGTTAATAAATTTTACAAAAAAAACAAAAAAAAAAAAAATAAAAAACACTTTTGATTTATTTAGTCTAACTCCCAAAATAAGTTTCCAAAGAAATTACAGTCTACTTTAGGTCACAATCAGATTGACAAGATGTAGGGAATAGTTGGTAATTACCAAAAACATATTAGACAACCTTGATTTGATAACTGATATATCCAATGTCAACCAATTTTTATTTTTTGGCTATCTACCTATTTACTGAAAAAAAATAGCCGGTACCGTATATTGGCTTTAAACCTTCACCAATAATTATCGTCAGAATGGTGACTTCATGAGGCTCCACCCACTTTCGCCTCGTTATAATTCAGGATAACACTGAAGGCTACCATGGTCATTGTTGTATTAGAAAATTTAACTTCTGGCTATAAAAACTAATTTCTCGAGTAGTTGTAAGAAGTGCTAAATGATCCTCAAGGATCCCAGCAGTTGGTCTAAACATTTAATTCATGTATATTACTGCTATACTGTTGCGGTACTACTGCTACAGTAGTATTACTACGCTAGCACTGATACCCCACCCACATCTATGTATCGTTCCGCCATTCATAAAGTCTTTGGGTTTCAGAGCCGATGGAATTTCTGTCTGGTGGATGGGCGGGGCAACATTTAGTCAAAAGGTGTTTTGTTTACCTTGCTTACGTAATGAATGTTTTTCGACTCTTGGCTCGTAATCATTGGCCATGGCGTCGGCCCTAAATCATCGTTACTCTATAAAAATCAAAAATATCGGGTTTAGGTTATTGATAATGCTGACAAAATTTGTGTGTGGTTGTAAAATATACATATGTCAACTTTCAGCTACATCCGATGCTTTGACAAGGAGCAAAGTCCAAAAAACCGTGTTACAGAGACCCTGAATCTCATAGTAACCGTTTTGTATCCCAGTTACATATATAACGCCAATTCAAATATGAAAATGCATATGTGCCTTCTCTTGGAAAATAGTTTTTTTTTTATAATTAAAATATTTATTATTAATAATGCTCATTATTTCAACACAACGATGTACCGATGTAATACAGAACTCAGAATATCAAAATGAATATTTTTAATTTGAGTATTTCGACCAGCTGACGAATCCACGGTAGCTAAGTAATGATGGTCTCAGTTTACAAAAAGTTAGAAATTAGGACACTCCTGCTTTATTTCTGTTTCTTAGACCCTATAAGGAATAAAATAAAAATCTTATTTGACCATGTATTGGTAAGGAACAATTATTTGTAATGATACCGTTCACAATTTTAGATAGGAAAATCGTTAGAATATTGCTTTGATAGGGGCGCTATGCCTTTGTCAGTTATTCATATTATAACTATTTGCCGTTTACGCCACTATTATTCGTTTCCAGAGTTGGTGAAGTAAAATTGAACATTTTCAACTGTAGAACAATATTTTCAATAAAATAATTAATATAGAAAAATGTATTTATTCCAATATATTTAATTACAAATTTATACGTGATTGCCAGTTTATTTTCTTATGTAACTTCGAGATACTAATTTTTACATTCGGTTTTCTTATAATGCTTACAAGGATAAAAGTTTTATAGCGATCATTTTTAAAGTGTAATCATTATTTGCACTTTATTGTTTAGAGGATTAACAAAGCATTAGCTTTTGAGCCTGGCAGTTTAATGATCTATCTAAAATGTATTTAACGTTCTTCAGTCCCCCGTATTTATATTTCAAAGTCGTTGTTATTCATAATCTCTTGGTCCATGCTGGAGGACAATTTATTTGTTAATATTTTATTTGCGATTTCCTTGAATAACTTGTTCCTCAGCATCGAGTCTGTTTCTGAACAGATGTGTCTCCAGTTTCCTCTTAGATGCCAAGTGATCAAAGGTGCCTCCTGCATCGGCATTGTTGCACCTTCACTCTATCAGTCATTATTCATCTCCAGTCAAACGTGTAATTGCACTTGCTGCGCCTCGTGACTCGAGGAGCTAGTTTGATTTCATACATACTATTGCTCTGTTGTTTAAACAGTGATAAAGGAAATAAGTTCGAATTTCGTGTTATTTAGTCGAGCCAACAAATAATTGAGTACTTTAGGTGGAAGTTCAACGATCAACGCTGAGGACGAATGAAGGACAGGAGCAACAAAAAGCAGAAAGCGAAGGAACGTCGTACAGGTAACTGCATTTAATCATTTTGGTTTTCATTCCGAATTTTGTATTCGCACTTTACTACACAACTATGGAAGAGTTTACACGGTACTATCCAGCCATGTTCTGGTTACTGAGACCTCTCAGTTTGCATAACATCTCGTTGTAGTGGTGGTGAGGGTCGGGGTGAGAGGGTGGGAAATGGGAAAGCCGTGCGGGTGTACACTGGGGATTTCACCTGCAGCAGTCTTCTGAAAATGTAGCGAGTGCGGTTCTTTAGCAATTGATTTCTGAGGCAACTCTAATTCTCACTCTCATTCTCTTTCTCGTATACGTGTGCACAAGCACATATGCATACACACACACATATCGTATATATATATATATATATATATATATATATATATATATATATATATATATATATATATATAAATGACAAGAACTCGTCTCAGTGGTATTTCTTTAGCTTTGTGTCATCCTTATCCTTTGCTTTATCACAACTCTTTTGTATAATAAACTAATTTGATTAAGTCTCTCTCTCTCTCTCTCTCTCTCTCTCTCTCTCTCTCTCTCTCTCTCTCTCTCATACATAAGCGCACACAGAACGCGAACTTGTTTTGGTCGATAGTGAAAGCGTCTACATTTACTTCAAAACACACGCACTCAGCTCTCACCCGGAAGATATCGGGCGTTCTCCGAAAGCTAATATGGCAACTGTTTTGTGTTATTCTCTAGAGTTACAAATCGTCAGTTGGACGCAGAACTGTTAGAGCAAATGATGACTGTACTTAATTACTAAGAACCCGTTGTAGCTATCAAGCTACTACTGAGAAGGTGAGGGGATTGTCTCTGATCTATGATTCACAGGAAATTGATGTAGGGTCTACATTGTTTAAGGCAAAATGGCATTAATAGGATCCGACATTTTATCAATATGATTTTTAGATATTTTATTTTCTCATCTGAGTATTGATGTCACATAAATTAAACTAATAAGAAACTACATAATTTTATTGGTTCATAAATATGCCATAATTTAAGGTTGTAACATGATTTTCTATATTTTCTTTATAAAATGTCAGAGATTTCTCAGAAATTCACTTGAAGATTAACCTAGATGCTGTCTGTTCAATGTTTCTTGTGTTTTGGGTTGAGGAAATGGATGTGAGGGAATAAATGCTAAACATATATAAGTGAGCTTCGCTGTGCAATACATTAATATACAGGTAATCAACCATTTCCGTGGTGGTATTGACCTATTAGTATGCACATCGGAAGCTGAGAGAAAAGGTCTTGATGCAATGCTGGTGTGATTAGCGAAGTGTGTGACGACAACGCTTTCATTTTCCCTTCCTTCCTTGGTTTGTTTATTCTGAGGCTAGAGAAGGACTGGAAACTCCTCTGGTCGTTTTAAAATGCGTCCTTCGTGGAGCCTTCAAAAAACGGATCCAATTACCAGTGGGAGACAATTTTTACTGCATGTGATACATTTACACTTTGACGCCAAACTATTGAAATAAGGAATTTATCATCTTACAAGCTTCATTAACTTGTTTAGTAAAGTTATATTCTAGTTGAATATTTCAGTAAGACTTGGCTGCGAATTCCTCACGGTAAAGTAAAATAAGTTTAATGAGAGGGTCTGATTACCCGTCACGTTCATCTGTGTATAAGCGCTAATCCACGTAGCTTTTTATTTAAAGAATATTATCGTATATGATTAATTTTGTCACTGTGTTCTTTGAGTTATGTGATACTTTTATTCCTGTCGATCGTTGTAACTTCGGTATTCCAATTCCGGTTTATTAATAAAATTCTGCAACTTTATTTGTTCCAGTTCATAGATTTCACCATATAAGTAATTCTGGACTAAAATCCTTTTCGACTTCCCTTGCTCTCAGACACTTATTTACGCAACCTCTTTTAGTGTCAAAGTTTTACTCAACCTTCACTTTACTGAAATCTTAGCAATACAGTACGTTTGTACTGAAAAATTGAATTTTTTGTCTTAATGTCCGCGAAAAATCGTACATTTACGTAAAATCTTCTGCTACGCAAATACTAATCTGTTTCTCACATTCACCCATTGCTGAGCTTGATGAATTATTCATTATCATATTAACATCGAAATTACATTTTCTATACAGATGTTGTTCTTAATGAATTTCCGTTCCTCTCAGTTTTCCTTGAATGTCAGCAAAATCAGTTGTCAAACTTAATTCGCTCAGCATATCCTAATCAATTACATTCCCTTCTGGGGACGGTTTATACCTCTTATTCTAAATTATCTTTACACTCAACCTTTCACTATCTATCAGATCCTACTGGGACACAATCCGAATGCTTAGGAACTTGATAAAAATGAAATGTAGATCTACTATGTTTAATCTGTGCTAAATCTACCATCTGACTTTTGAACTGAAAATGGCTGCTATAAATTATATGTGACAAATTCCCTTTTAATCTCGATTGTGGTTATTTATATGGTTGAAAATAGCCGAGCCGAACCTCTATTGGTCATTCCTTAATTAATCCATGGGGGAGTGATTTACCTGTAACACTATGTAAAACTGGGCACAGTGAGGCAAGGGATTTCATACATTTCCCAGTGTCTTTGGGGACTGGCTTTTGTTGGATGTTAATCAGAAATTTGGTCTAAGGTAGGTAAAGGCCAGAAGGGCTAGAGTTTCTAAGTGTCTGTGTCACGCCTTAATTCTGTCCAGGTGTAGGATTTTGATTTTATTGCTGGGCGCCTCTCTAGTACCGTTTTGAGAGGGAAGGTAAAAAATTATGTTTACTTTATGGATCACTTTCTCAATTATAGGTCAGGGTACTTTAAAGACGACAGCTGCTTTCATATATATATATAATATATATATATATATACATATATATATATATATATATATATATATTATATATATATATGTGTGTGTGTGGTGTGTGTGTGTGTGTGTGTGTGTGTGTGTTTTACATCAGACACAGAGAGAGATTGACTGATTGTCAGAGAAATAGATAGAGAGAAGGCAGATAGAAACGGCAGCGGCTGCAGTTCTCTGCATTTAAAACTGCATATGAAAATTATGATGTAATAATATTTCCATTTTATGTGACGTCTCTTCTTTTTTCCCCTCTCTGACAAAAAAAAAACTAGCGATCTATTTTTTGCCACAAATTCTTAACACTTCATTTTACATAAAATTTGGTATTATGAAACAAAGACTTGAGTAAATGTTTTCAATTTCTCTTAATTCAAAATACAGATGGAAATAAACCTAAATGATAAATTACAATAGAAAATATGTAACCACTACCGAAAAATACTTATCTTCAAATTGCATTGAACATCACTTCCAATATAAGCGTCAATGATATTGCTTATAACATGATTGTGATAAACTTCTGATAATAATTTTACTTTCCTGACGAACTTGTTGGTCATGCATTAATTATTTGATTGCAATGTTATTTAAAGTTCTTGGTCTGGATTAGGTTTTAATACTTTAATCTGTATTATCGTACTTGTCACTTTTTCTTTGATTTGCATTCTGAAAGAGAAAAAGAATGTTTTTTTCGAAAGCTAATTAGAAGAGAGTTCATCGGCTGAAAATTATATTAATACCTATATTTCTACGTGTTGTCAAGAAAAACAGGATATTTTACGGAATACATTACCCAAGCTCAACCAGGTATCGGCCTCGTCCGTAAGGATGTACTATGGCGCACAATAGTTCGTTCCCTCCGCTGATCCAAAGTGAACACGAATCCGCGGCTATGAAACCCCGAAGCAGTTGAACAAATAACTAATCAAGCATTCGACAGATGTCGCACCGTCAGGCCAAAGAAGGAGGAGTGGGAAGCAGGTATTTTTCTTGAACAAAGAGTAAAGACTCCATAATCTAATATCGTTAATAAAGGTGGTGAGCGTCAAGTTTCTGTTGTTGACGATACAAGGTTTGAGTGTAAAATGTGCAGTTAAAAAAAACTAACATCTGTAGCAGCAAATTAGCAAAATTTTCAGTTCACTTACGACTTACGTTATTGAAGTAGCAAACACAAACTGATATATATATATATATATATATAGTATATATATATATATATATATATATATATATGTATATATAAGTATATATATATATATATATATATGTGTATATATATATATATATATATATATATATATATATATATATATATATATATATATATATTATATATATATATATATATACTTTTAGAGCACAATTTTTCACGGATACAACATTCATTGAATAGAATGGCTTTTTCACTGTTAACCAGTGTTTTTTTAAATTGCTTCATATTTTCTAATTATTTTCTTCACTTCATTGTTCAGGTTACTAATGGACACATAATGGGGTTCTTCAATTTACTCCAGTATTTTTACAACAGCAACATTTGTATGAGTACGCTTGATAACGTCAATACGTATAAGTTGACGAAACAGCTGTTGCGTGTAAAAATACTGGAGTAAATGAAGAACCCCATTATGTGTCCATTAGTAACCTGTACAATGAAATAGAAGACAATAATTAGAAAATATGAAGCAATTTCAAAGAAGCTGGTTAACAGTGAAAAAGTAAAAACCATTCTATTCAATGAATATATATATATATATATATATATATATATATATATATATATATATATATATATATATATATATATATATATATATATATATATATATATATATATATATATATATATGTAAATAACTTGATCACGAAGTATATAAAACGTGATGCTATGTATAAATAAAGGTTTTTTTGCCACGAAGGAAAAAATGAAAAAGCGAGATAGCCAAGTACTTTCGGTCCTGTTCGGACCCTTTACTGTGTGTGTGTGTGCGTGTGTGTGTGTATGAAGATAAAAGGCCCATAACACACTGTTTTAACGTTGCAACCACATATTTCGAGTACTTTCTTCTGTGCTCCTGATCACTGGTAAAATACGGGCATAGGAGGTCTTACAAGATTATATATACAAAAACATAAGTAGGTGTGGCAGTAAGTCTCTGTTGGTGACACAGGTAGGGTGGAAATTAAACTATTCCCTGGTGATTTTTGGCCTCATTAACTCCCGTCTGGCGACTCGTCCTTTTAGTATTGATAAAACAATGAAACTAATCAACCTCTGTGTAACTAACAAGGTGTTCTCTTTCAATGGTAATTTTTATAAAAAAAAATTTGATTGTAGCATGGGCAGTCCCCTATTCCCTTTTCTAGCAAACCTGCACATGGAATATTTCGAAACAGAAATTTTGTCCTCTATCAAACCATGCAATATGGTCTGGCTTAGATACGTAGATGATATTTTTACGTACTGGGATAATAGCTGGGGAGATTTCAGTGCATAATTTTAATCAACAAAATTCGCTAGTTCCGACTATAAAATTTAAAACAGAATGGGAAAAGTACGGGAAATTGTCGTTCCTAGACGTACTAATCATAAGAGAGCAGATTAGATATGCATTCACTGAATACAGGAAACCAACTTTTCGCTGTTTCATATATTAATTTCCTAAGTTACCACGATGTATCCGTAAAGATCATGGTCGGGTGCAACCTATTCCTCGGGGGGCTTAGAATAATTTCAAATGGGTACATAGATAAAGAATTCAACACGATCCACCAAGACCTAATGCAACTGCTTTACCCACCATATATTATCGAGAAGGCTATAAATAACGCGAAAACAATATACTATAGAGGTCCCACTCCCAATACACAAATAGACTTTAGCAATAAATTGAAAATTCCATGCGATGAAAGCATTCAAAAAGCCACAGAATACCTCAGGTCTAATAATCCTTTTATTTTCCATTATCCCAAATCCATCGGGAGTTCGCTCATTAACGTATACTTAAATAAAAGAGGAGAAAAAGCCGTACTTTACAAGATACCGTGTAGCAATTGTAATGAAATTTACGTTATGGAAACCGGTAGATCCATCTCGCCAAGATTAGCAGAACACAAAAGATCAGTGCGATATGCATCAGAGAACTCGGGATTTTCCTGCATATTGGGGACAAAGGCCATACTATGAACTGGAGTGGGGCGGAGCTGATTTTCAAAAGTAGCTGTCCGTACAGAAGGAAAATGCTGGAATCTGCTATCATCAATCAAACGAACCTGTCAGGAGGACATTGGAAATCGGATGACATCGACAAACTAATCCTTAGGCAGCTCCTCAAGCAGGTGTCCAGACAATGACCACTAGACGAGTCGCCAGACGGGAGTTAATGAGGCCAGAAATCACCATGGAATAGTTTAATTTCCACCCTTCCTCGGTCACCAACAGGAAATTACTGCCACACTACATATGTTTTTGTATATATGCTCCTGTAAGACATCCTATGTCCATATTTTACCAGTGATCAGGAGCACAGAAGGAAGTGCTCGAAATATATGGTTAAAACGATATAATGGTGTTTTATGGACCGTTTATCTTCATACTATACTGTTGTATTACTGTAAAAAGACATTCGTATATATAATTATAATATATATATTATATATATATATATATATATATATATATATATATATATATATATATATATATATATATATTTATATATATATACATATACTATAATATATATATATATATATATATATATACATATATATATATATATATATTATATTATATATATATATGTATATGTATATATATATATATTTTTTTATATAATATTTTTTATTTATTTATATATATATATGTATATATATATATTTATATATATATATATATAATATATATATATATATATATATATATATAATATAAATATATATATATATATATAAATATATCATATATTATTTGTTTGAGTTTCTCAGGAGTCTTTAAATGAGATGAAGTACAAGTGTCTTCGCTTCATTCACACTAGAATGATACAGTCACAGATACAAGATCAACAATGAAGACTACGAATCAATTTGAAGTTCTGTTAATAGGAACTGCTCTGGCTTTGGGTAGCTGACCTACTTTCGTCAGAGCTGTGCGGCAGCCCTTTCTTTTTCCAACTGGTGCTCTCCTTCGCTGCTGGGCTTCTCGAAGATTCTACAAAGGAGAATATCCCACCTAGAATAGGCGGGGATGAGCTTTTTGTCCCGCCTGTTGGTCATTCATATCGGTTGTAGGTTATCTACCGCCGTCCTTCAGGTGTGATGGATTGACTTAATTCCTTCCCTTGTTGGTGGAACTTATGACGTCACCGGAACTGTCGTGTTTCCGGCAAGAGCGTAGAGGTCAGGTCACTGGTGAAGATTATTATGAGAGCTTTGATTAAAACTTTGTGCATGTTACGGCTACTGTTCGAGACTCTTCCTGTGACTAATTATCTCTCTATCTGTGTGTGTGTGTGTGTGTGTGTGTCTTGTTTCTCCCTCTCTTTTATATGTACACTGTTCCTAACTGACATTCTCTTAGCTATCATTACATATAATACATTTTGCATGATTGGGCCAATACCCATAGAGAAGGCAGGCGATTTGGGTGATAACACCCGATGACAGTTTTTGGAAACTTACAAATTGTGGGGGTAGTTCCTCGTTGGACGAGTGGTTTTCGCGCTCGGCCACCAATCCGGTGGTCCGAAGTTCGATTATCGGCTTGGCCATCGCGGAATCAGAGGAATTTATTTCTGGTAATAGAAATTCATTTTTTTATATTATGCGGTTCTGATCCTACAATAAGCTGTATGTCCCGTTGCTAGGTGACCAATTGGTTCCTAGCCACCTAAAAATAACTAATCCTTCGGGCCAGCCTTAGGAAAGCTGCTTATCAGTTCAGTGGTCTGGTAAAACTAAGATGTACTCAAGTTTTACAAATCATGGCTATATGTAGCTAATTTTTTAAAATAGTAACGCAAAATATAAGATGCAGATACTTTCACCAATGTAACAAATTCATATTCAATAAAAGCTAGAAAGAAAGAAGCACAGCAGACATATCAATAATAGCACAGAGATAAAGACAAAAAAATTGATGAGAGAGAGAGAGAGAGAGAGAGAGAGAGAGAGAGAGAGAGAGAGAGAGAGAGAGAGAGAGTTTCTGGGTAATTGGTAGCCAAATAAACGTAACTACGAATATTTTTTCCATTATGTATTGTTTAACAGTTTTTTGGCGTGTGTGAGGTTCCAGTAACGAAAATGCGCTGTGAATTGAATATTCTTTTACCTGTCCAATTGTTATTATTCTTAATGTAGAATGCCATGATCATGGAAACTACTAATCCACAAACAATATATGGTGTGGACACCTTTTAAACTAACAGAATAACATATACAAAGGTTTAAGGATAACGCTGCCCATTGTGGTAAGACGTAAACCTTTGATAGAAAGTGACTTGGGAAACGCACAAAATTTGACAGTGCCTTGTTCCCAACCCTACCATATACTGCTACTGACTTATGCCACTTGATACCCTGAAAACGTTGTAGAACAGAGCCTGACATGGACATCAGGAAACGTAACGTCATGTTTACAGAATTCTTTACCATTATTCACTCCTTTCAATTGTGATCATAGCATACTAGTACTATTTGAATGGATGTTGTTCAGTGTTAACACAGGTTGATCTTTGACTGGCTAGCATATAGAAACCTTAAAACAGCAAGACCTTTTTTTCTGTGGATGAGAAGGATGCACAGGCTGGAATATTGAAAAACGATCCAAAAAGTAGAAGAAATAGACCTTGATAAAGTTAGTTGAGGTAAAAGCTGCAGCCTAAGATCGGTCATATAATACGCAACCTAACTCACCAATGCCAAGGTAGCAGATATTGGTTCCAAACCCTCCCCAACACAAGAATTAGTCAGGGAAGGAAGGGACCACTGCAGTCGAGTTGACTTTCCTAGCGAGAGAAGTTAAATTTCTACAATAGCATATTCGCTGGTAATAGCTTTTAAAATATGCCAATCAAAATTGTCAGCGATAATTAACTCGTTTACACATTAGCATTAGCCATAACTCCATCGGCACTGGAAAACTACTTTGCTCCTTGAAACAGAATCTAAGTTAAGTTATTTTCTATTACAATGCATCGTGAAAAAAATTAAGATATCATTAAGAAAGATATTTTGCGATTATCCTGGTGATAAAACAAAACTAATAAGATGAGGCTTGTTCACCATGGTATTAAACCAGAAAAGAACTTAAAAGTCTCTCTCTCTCTCTCTCTCTCTCTCTCTCTCTCTCATATTTTTTTGTCTTTATCTCTGTCCTATTATTAATATTTTTCTCTGCTTCTGTCTTTCTATCTTTCTACTGAATACGAACTTGTTACATTGGTGAAGATATCTTAATACTTCATATTGTATAAAGTGTTAACGGTGGTGTTCTGTAATCTGCAAGCCATCTCATATATATATATATATATATATATATATATATATATATATATATATATATATATATATATATATATATATATATATATATATATATATATATATATATATATATAATATATCTATATGAGGTGGCTTGCAGATTACAGAACACCACCGTTAACACCGTTGGTGAAAGTTTTGTATCGATCTTGTGATCAGTCGTGTCTGTTGATAAGATACGATAATCTATAGGAAATATAAAAAAAATCATGAATACTGACTTCCTAAGCACTTTTATCTTATTCATTTCGCATATTTCCTTAATAACGATATTAGATAATGGAGACTTTACTCTTTGTTCAAGAAAAATACCTGCTTCCCACTCCTCCTTGCTTGGCCTGACGGTGCGACATCAGTCGAGTGCTTGATTAGTTATTGTTCAACCGCTAAGGGTTTCATAGTCGTGGATTCGTGTTCACTCTGGATCAGCGGAGGGACGAACTATTGTGCGCCATAGTATAAGAGCTTAATGGAGCTATTATTAGCGCCACATTTTGTGTTAGAGAATCCATGTTAAGCTGAACTTGTTTTGTTTATATTTCTCGTGTTAATATCAGAGTTAAGACGTAGGAATTCACTTAAGTATTATCAAGGGATAAGATTAAATTACTTTTTAGACTGAAAATCTGAAACGTACATTTTTACGTATATATATATATATATATATATAATATATATATATACATATAATATAGATATATATATATATTATCTATCTATTATCTATCTATCTTATTCTATCTATCTATTCTATCTACTATCTATCTATCTATCTATCTATCTAGCTATCTATACTATCATCTATCTATCTATCTATATATATATATATATATATATATATATATATAATATATATATTATATATATAAAGTCTCAAGTCAGCGAAATAAACAATACTTCAGGGGGTACCATGATACATTAGTAGAATGCCATAGTTTATTAAAAACGTTTTGCACACAAATCTCGGTGCATCATCAGTCTGTGAACTACTAAAATAAATACATTATAAAAAGGAATTCACAAAATTACAGGGTAATTAAAAATTAATGGTTTAAAAAGAAAAGCAGAAGTTAAAAGTTAAGAAAAATTCTTTAAACCACTGCAAAAAGAGAGAGAGAACTAAGACACCAACCATCCAAGGCAAAAGACGAAGAAGGAATAACAAAATCTGACGTCCCAACAAAAAGTCAGTTGTGCCAAAAACAGAGGGGAAGCCATGGTGTGATTGTTCAAAGAGGGAACTAGCCTTTTGATAAGTAATGACTCCAGAGTAGTTAGATGATCTGGGTCCTTTGTATATCCAATAATAGAGAAGCGCTGTTTCAAGACCTCTATTTTGCATATAGCAGCATGATTTTTAATGTTAGAAAACTCTGGTTGCTTAATTCTCTGGCCTGTACGAAAACTGAAACCCATGTGGCTGCAATATCTCACTTGCAGTAGCCTACGAGTAGATCCGATGTAAGAGCCCGGACATTCAGGGCATGTGAATTTGTATACAACATTAGATCTCATGAAGGACTGCAAGCGATCTTTACAGCTGAAAAATGAATCTATCCTGCATGGATTATTAGAAATAAGTTTTAAATGAAGACAGGGAATTTCTTGTTCAATAATCACTGTTAGTCTACGTGAGAATTTTGTATCAAACACAAAAGAGATGGAAGCAAAGAACAGTTTCTCAGGAACATCAAAGTTGGGCAACGGTGGCTAGAGAAATTTGGTTAAAAGTTTATTGATAACTCTAAGGACTACGTCTTTGGGACAGGAATTTTTCTGAAAAAAAACTAATAAAAATTCTATTTCATTATGGAAAGTTGGCCAGTTAGACGAACATTTTAATGCTCTATGGACAAGAGGATAAATGGTGTTTAATTTGAAGGTTCTTTGGCATGAACTGTAATAGTTGTTAGCTAAACCTGTATAGGTCTTTTTTCTATAGACAGCTGTGGTGAATTCAGAATTACTTCTTCTAATATTGATATCGAGAATGACAAACTGTCTCTGTTCTCCACCTCCATCGTAAACTGAATATTTGGGTGTTGCTGATTAATATATTCCAGAAACTGTGTGCTTTGCCAAGGGTACTTAAAAAGAGCAAAAGAGTCGTCTACATATCTCCTGTAGTATGCTGGTTTAAAGGAAGACTCACATTGATTTAAAAATTTTGTTTCTAAGTCAGTTAAAATGTTTTCAATTTTGCCGATATAATCATTCTTATTCAGTATAACTACTCCCTTGCCCTTGTAGTTGTACTGAATAAGAATGGTTATATCGGCAAAATTGAAAACATTTTAACTGACACTACCAAATTCCAATCCCACAGTTTCTGGAATATATTAATCAGCAACACCCAAATATTCAGTTTACGATGGAGGTGGAGAACAGAGACAGTTTGCCATTTCTCGATATCAATATTAGAAGAAGTAATTCTGAATTCACCACAGCTGTCTATAGAAAAAAGACCTATACAGGTTTAGCTAACAACTATTACAGTTCATGCCAAAGAACCTTCAAATTAAACACCATTTATCCTCTTGTCCATAGAGCATTAAAATGTTCGTCTAACTGGCCAACTTTCCATAATGAAATAGAATTTTTATTAGGTTTTTTTCAGAAAAATTCCTGTCCCAAAGACGTAGTCCTTAGAGTTATCAATAAACTTTTAACCAAATTTCTCCAGCCACCGTTGCCCAACTTTGATGTTCCTAAGAAACTGTTCTTTGCTTCCATCCCTTTTGTGTTTGATACAAAATTCTCACGTAGACTAACAGAGATTATTGAACAAGAAATTCCCTGTCTTCAGTTAAATCTTATTTCTAATAATCCACGCAGGATAGTTTCATTTTTCAGCTGTAAAGATCGCTTGCAGTCCTTCATGAGATCTAATGTTGTATACAAATTCACATGCCCTGGATGTCCGGGCTCTTACATCGGATCTACTCGTAGGCTACTGCAAGTGAGATATTGCAGCCACATGGGTTTCAGTTTTCGTACAGGCCAGAGAATTAAGCAACCAGAGTTTTCTAACATTAAAAATCATGCTGCTATATGCAAAATAGAGGTCTTGAAACAGCACTTCTCTATTATTGGATATACAAAGGACCCAGATCATCTAACTACTCTGGAGTCATTACTTATCAAAAGGCTAGTTCCCACTTTGAACAATCACACCATGGCTTCCCCTTTGTTTTTGGCACAACTGACTTTTTGTTAGGACGTCAGATTTTGTTAGTCCTTCTTCGTCTTTTGCCTTGGATGGTTGGTGTCTTAGTTCTCTCTCTCTTTTTGCAGTGGTTTAAAGAATTTTTCTTAACTTTTAACTTCTGCTTTTCTTTTTAAACCATTAATTTTTAATTACCCTGTAATTTTGTGAATTCCTTTTTATAATGTATTTACTTTTATTGTTCACAGACTGATGATGCACCGAGATTTGTGTGCGAAACGTTTTTAATAAACTATGGCATTCTACTAATGTATCATGGTACCCCCTGAATTGTATTATATATATATCTATATATATATATATATATATATATATATATATATATATATATATATATATATATATAATGTGTGTGTGTATTTGTATGCATATATGAGGGTATACACATACGTACATACTACATACATACATATCTATATATATATATATATATATATAATGCACAGGGAGCAGGAGCAGGAACAAACATGGCGAAGTATTTCACACTTTATTCCGACGCGTTTCGCATTCGGCAGAATGCATCTTCAGGGTCTGTATAATAAATAATGACTAATATAAATTAAATTGATTTGAAAATAGTCTAAAAATTATTTACAAACTAGTTAAAATGAAAAACGGAACTTCACACATAGATAAAAATACACTAACAATTGATAAAACAACACGAGAAGTTAAAAGCACATACGTTAGTTAAAAGTTCAGATGGAAAGTTAAAACAAAAAACCGAATAAATAAATTAGTAAAATACAAAGTTAAAGAATATTTGAGGAGCACTGGGGGTCGACCTACATGGTAAGAGATAAATAAAAACTAAAAAGAATGTACACAGAAACATAGGCTTAAGAGAGAAACAAGGGGGTGGTGGAGGTGGTCTGGTTGTTCAACTGCGGAACAAGTTGTTTAATAAAAAGGCTCTCCAGGATCAACAGTTCATTTGGGCTGGGTAGGTTTGACCAACAACAACAAAATCTTCATATTTAATATTAACCTTACATTTTTTGCTATGTTCACGTATACTGGACTGTTCGGGATTTGATAATGAACATCCAGTACGAAAACTAACTCCCTTGTGGCAGTCTATGCGAACCCTCATCATCCTCTGAGAAGAACCTACGTAAGTTCCCAGACTACATCTGGGACAAGAATATTTGTACACTATACCAGAGGACATGAGGGGGCATAAACGGTCTTTAAATTTAAACATGGATCCAATTGTTAGTGGATTGACCGGAATGGATGTTCATTATCAAATCCCGAACAGTCCAGTATACGTGAACATAGCAAAAAATGTAAGGTTAATATTAAATATGAAGATTTTGTTGTTGTTGGTCAAACCTCCAGCCCAAATGAACTGTTGATCCTGGAGAGCCTTTTTATTAAACAACTTGTTCCGCAGTTGAACAACCAGACCACCTCCACCCCCTTGTTTCTCTCTTAAGCCTATGTTTCTGTGTACATTCTTTTAGTTTTTATTTATCTCTTACCATGGTAGGTCGACCCCCAGTGCTCCTCAAATATTCTTTAACTTTGTATTTTACTAATTTATTTATTCGGTTTTTTGTTTTAACTTTCCATCTGAACTTTTAACTAACGTATGTGCTTTTAACTTCTCGTGTTGTTTTATCAATTGTTAGTGTATTTTTATCTATGTGTGAAGTTCCGTTTTTCATTTTAACTAGTTTGTAAATAATTTTTAGACTATTTTCAAATCAATTTAATTTATATTAGTCATTATTTATTATACAGACCCTGAAGATGCATTCTGCCGAATGCGAAACGCGTCGGAATAAAGTGTGAAATACTTCGCCATGTTTGTTCCTGCTCCTGCTCCCTGTGCATTTTATCACTTTGGCTGACTCGCCTGCTTTCTCCGTTCAATATATATATATATATATATATATATATATATATATATATATATATATATATATATATATATATGTG
>NC_061108.1:110938153-110979855 GCF_015104395.2 Macrobrachium nipponense
CTCCCTTAAGGCATGTGTATCACTTTTGGATTCTGCTGGCTTACCTGGAATGATAACAGATTGCCCTGCGTGAGAAACCTCTCTCTCTCTCTCTCTCTCTCTCTCTCTCTCTCTCTCTCTCTCTCTCTCTCTCTCTCTATATATATATATATATATATATATATATATATATATATATATATATATATATATATATAAAATATATATATATCACTCTCTCTTCTCTCAATAGCTCAGCATTTTCGAACTGGAATTCATAACAAATCTCCGCCCTCGGACTTATATTTATTTAAGAAAACTTGCAGCGATTACGATTCATTTTTCTCTTTCAATTAAGGGTCAATAAGAGTTGTTCTCGATTTCCTGCTGCAAGCGTTTAGTTGATCAATATACTATCTATTGGAGGATCCTCTAAGTGTTCCTACGGGTTCAATCGACGCACACAGCTCTTCTTCAGGCCATTTTCGTCATTTGACAAAGTATTTTGTTACCATACTGATCCCTGATACTCTTAAAGGAATGCGATTTGATATTTAAATTCTAATTACCAATAGGCAAAAGGGTACCGACTAAGCAGATGCCTTTCACTGATAATCGACAGCTCAATCTCTAGTATCTGCAAAAAGGATATAAATATCTCACACAGCTCAAAAGTATTTAAATTTCGTGATTGGTGAAAAAAAGAAAAAGAGAATATATATATAATATATATATATATATATATATATATATATATATATATATATATATATATAATATATATATATATGTTTTCTCATTATCTTGTCGTCATAATCACTTAAAATGTCCCAGTTACCCCACAAAATACAATTATTCTAAAACCATTCCTTAATGCATTTCAGTAAAAAATAAATATATATATAATCGTGTAAGAAGCGATAACAAAGATGAGAAAAGGAGGGAGGGGCGAATTTCAAACGAGGGCACGAAACACTCTCGGGTCAGGTAGGTTTACGTCACACGGAAGACATGATCGAACGTAAGAAGAGCTTAACTTCTTGCCGTTGTCACAGACAGCATCAGACGATACACATGCTGGAATCAGGATTACATGTGATCTCTCCCAAAGTTCCCAGGAGAGTATCACTTTTGGTTGCTGGAGATTTACCTGGGATAAGACCAGGCTGACCAGTTGGTATAACAGACTTCTCTCTCTCAGGTTTTTAGCCAGAAGTGTGGGTCAAAGTCAGAGAGAGAGAGAGAGAGAGAGAGAAGTCTGTTATACAAACTGATCAGCATAGGGTAGGATTAAGAAAATGAGAGCCCCATGGTAATTACGTACATACATTTGGTGCGTATGTATGTATGTAGTATGTTTATATATATATACATAAATATATAAATAAATATATATATATATATAATATATATATATATATATATATATATATATATATATATATATATATCTTTATGTATATAGATATATATATATATATATATATATATATATATATATATATGAAAGAGAGAGAGAGAGAGAGAGAGAGAGAGAGAGCGCACTGATCTGCTCCTAGTCATTTGTATGTTAGCCTTGAATGGGCATTCACCTGTGTCATTCCAGAGAGCAGATTACGCGTTCCGATGATGTTCTGATGCCTGATGCTCTTAGGCTAAGGCGATCAGCGACTGGGCTTGACATTATTGCCTTGGAAAGAACATTGACTAAATCTAGGCTCCTACTAACAAAATGATATCCCATATGGTATTCGATTATTTTAGTAAAGACGCAATGTAAAGTATACATACATCGATAACAGTATAAACACAAACACAAACTCACACACACACACACACACACAAACATATATATATAATATATATATATATTATATATATATATATATATATATATATATATATATATATATCATACAGAAAAGAAGCTTCAATACAGTTATTAGGACTCAGATGGCAGGAGAGAGTTAGAAATGGTACCACAAGTGGAGATATGGAGATAAGTAGTTTCCGCATGTATATTAGATAATAATGATAGCTAGATGTTGATGTTCAAGTTATTCCTGGTGAAATTCCGTATACGATCGATGACTACTTCCACGACATATCGTCCTAGAAGTTGAAAATTGGCATAAAACATTAATTTTCTCCTAAATGTATACCTATAACACATCACTACAAAAAAATTTGAACTGTCTTACTTCCTGTAGTATCTGCAGGACAAGGAAGTTCTGCAAAAGGAAAAAGAAATAGGGAGGCACTTTAGCTGAAAACCTCAATGCAAACGTTGGATGTAGTAGTATACTGCCAGGCATTTGATGGCTCGTTACTATATACTAGTTCCATTGAGAAGTCCAAATAAAATTTCGTATTTAGAATTACAGATCTGGAAATTACTACAACAAGTTAATGAACTGCACAGGAAGATTCATATTCTAAAACGTCCATACGAGAATAACACAAATAAAAAAATGAAGAAAATATCTTATGAATTAGCATGAATTGAAATGGAAAAACTGGATTATATATTGATATTTAATGAGTAATATATATAACTCGGAAGAAACTCATGATGATTTTTTTGCAGCATTCCTTAAACTTACGAAAAATAGTATCAATAATAATGCAAGAGAGACTATTCCAATATTTTGGAGTAAGACGGCCAGAGATTTTTATTTGGATATATGGTGACCATAATATGGCAGTCCCGAAGTGGAAGCGATATACAACTTGAAAAAAAGTGTAACATTGTCTGCGATCAACGGGTTCAAAATAAGCTATAAGCAGTGAGTGTATCCTCTTGAAAAATATAGTGCGAGTGGATTCTTTCCTGATAAGGGTAAATTTCCCTTGCATAACGTAGAGAGGAGCGAGAGGGGGGTGATCGGAGGGAATTTGGAAAGAGCTATTAGTAAATGACATATATGTAACAAAATAAAGGGCACGAGGCTAGAAAACTTTTCACTCTAGTGTATATACACGTTACCTTAAAAATTAAGGACGATATGGCAGTAAACTGAATTCGGTGTCACAATAGAAATCGCAATGCACTCATTTTTAATTGATTTTTCTTTGCATAACCTCTGGGTATTAAGTAAAATATAAATAATATTCAAGACGCATACACACACACATATATATATATATATATATGATTATATATATATATATATGATATATATATTATAATATATATATATATATATATATATATAATTCACTTCCTTCAACATGGTTTTCTTTTAGTTACTTAGTCACGAAGGTTAAAGAATCGGAACTGTTACAAGATAAAAACAAAACATAATGATAATGAAGTAATCCTAAAGCTATTTACTTCAATAGCATTTCCTGATTAAAAAAGTAGCCTTAAGACATTCAACTTTCAGCATTCAATATCTAACCATATACTTTAAGAATGTATCCTTATATAAACATTGTATCTTAGAATTCTCTAAACCCAAGCATTAGTAAAACGAGATTGAATTCTTGTTATTTTTTTCTTTACCCTTTTTTCAACGTAATAACCTGTCTGTGTTTCAACTGCTCTCAAATATTGTTTTATCATTTCTTATTTCTTTAAAGAATAAAGTAACTTTACGAATGATGTACCCATTTATAACTAATTTTGTTAACTCAACGCTCTCTGTAAATCTCTCGTTTTGAAATTTATGAAGTTCCTCGCTCGTTTAAAGTCAACCACTTACATAACACAATCCTTCATTTATCTCCAAATATATCCTGCTGTGTAAATATAGGTGCACATGTTAAAGACTTAACCATCATTAATGAATCAGAGAAGGCAAAACACAAGGCGATTGTAACAGACACAACCCAATTGGAAACCGCTGATGGATCCATCTTTCATAAAATGAAAAATCCCCTTTTTCGTCCTTCCTATTTTATGAGGAATAAGGGAATGAAAGGTGACGTTTCCTTCCTCCTGACAAAAGCATTAGGTCCGTACGTCACGCGACGTTAATATATTTTGACAGTTTTATCCTCCTAGGGGAGAGAGAGAGAGAGAGAGAGAGAGAGAGAGAGAGAGAGAAAGGAGGATGAGGTTGAAATGTCCTTATTGCCACTTCAGTCGTCCTCGAGTGAGGAAAATATCATGAAAAGAAGAAAATAGGGCCATTGGGAGCAGAAATGTCTTTTAGTTCATCCTTCTGATGAAGAAAATAAGGCGTTTGGGATATATTTTTTTGCCTATGTGACATTTACGTATAATGTATTGCACAATTTATGGCCTCTCCTTTAGATTTACATTGACTTCACTTTATTGTAGACAATGTTTTAATTAATTTGCATATCTTGATTTCTTAAAAAGAAATAACATTCCGTTAAACGCGATTTAAGTAAAACTTACATGAAATTTACAAAAAACCATCAAAGTACAAAATGAAACAGTATAAATTTAGAGATAATTTTTCTCAGGAGAATAATGTATGTAAAAAACATTACAATCTCGACATGAAACTCATATAATTTGATAAAAAATTAATATCATGTTAATTTGATAAATATTTAATATAATGTTCATAACTGAATATTACTGCATGATTTCAGAATTCTGAGACGTTAAATTGAACCATTAAGCCACTGGCCATGAAAAGCCACTTACCGTGTGCTCTTCTGAGCAGGGCCAACACTTTAAAAGTCACTTAAGGTTAAAATCATCCCTCGAGGCCAAACACTTACTGGAGTCATTACCGAGCGGAGAATTTCATGTCTGGCCGTTCAGACATCAAGTGGAGAGATTTCATTAGTATAGTATTTGAATACACACACACACACACACACACACACACACACACACACACACACACACACATATATATATATATATATATATATATATATATATATATATATATGTATATATATATATATATATATATATATATATATATGTATATATATAGATATATATATATATATATATATATATATATATATATATATATATATATATATATATGAGAGAGAGAGAGAGAGAGAGAGAGAGAGAGAGAGAGAGAATATTTACTTATCCAACTCATCATCTACCACACTAATATATAAGATTTCCCCTTTTGCAACATTTAGGCTCTGAGGCGCTAAAATTCACCGCAAATGCAGCCAGCAAAAGACCATTTTTCGACATGTCAGGTCCAACAGCAGTCTAGGACGCTGAAAACATTATTCTGTACCAAAACACACGAGGGATGAATCGATGCATGACTTAAAGATCAGAATTCCCTAAAGGAGAGAAAGTCAATAGCTAATGATATGTTCATTGTAATGACATACAGCACAATTCAAACCCAATTATTAACCTGTCCAATAAAATTTATTTTGAAAGTCCTAAAAATTATCAATTCAATGAACAACTTCAACCACGATGAAGGAAGAGAAATTATACCTTAAAACATCCACTAAGCCTGACCTTACCTCTGTCCTGGTGATAGAAACAACACCGAACCAAGAATCTAGCCTTTTAATTCTCTTATCAATGCAGTGGAACGCTCAGAGTATGGACTACATGAGAAACATTACTATGCAACCGGGCAAATGCTGGTCCATTAAAACATTGTGACCAATCATCTGCATTTCCCAGACACCCACCGCAAGAAAACCCTCCCTTATCAGAGACCCATTTGTCACCAAAGAGAAAACAAATACGGACGCCATCTGTTATCCAAACTTATCCAGTAGCAAAAATCATATGCGAGTGAGACCAAGAAACGATGAGCCCCATAACCACCTTCTTATGCAGTCCAACCCTTTCCACAAGAGATTACGTCCCCAAGAAAATGTACATATCAAATTAAGAACGTCCCCTTTGCTCTCTAACATAGACAACCAAAAATACAACTTTGACATCAAATTGCGGACAATTACATGTTAAGTGGTAGGTCCTTTAGTAAGCTTAAGTCTGTAGGTTAGATATCAGTTGCCACACCCACTTTTACAATATTATAAGTCTCAGTCACTTGATAAGTCCAAAGACTGATTGAGGCCTATCGTGACGAGAACAGCAGATGGAAATAATTATTATTAATAAACAAAGACCCCCACACGACTAGAAAATTCCGACGACACCGCCAAAAGAAGGAAATTGTTTTTCACTCATTTCTTTATAAACCTTACTTCATTGTACAGACACACACAGATATATATATAAAATATATATAAAAAAAGTAATAAATATATATATATATATATATATATATATATTTATATATATATACATTGGTAACAATTTTCGCTCTTGGTGAGCCCAAGTTCAATAATATACAGGAGAGCGAGAAGACTGGAGATAATTTCTTCTTTCTATTTTCCCTTGCGTTTCGGGACTCTTTTCCCATCTTCAGGACTACAAATAGAATTAATTTTTACAATATAAAAAAGTATGCTAAAATAAGTTAATAATTATAAGAAATATAGTTTTGTCATTAAGCTAAAAGAAAAAGGAAACCAAAACCGACCTTAAGCTAAAAGTAACTTAAAACACTGCATAACTCAGGTGAGCCTGAGCGCAATATCAGAAGTACAAAACTCATCTACTTAACTCACTTCTTTCCGGTTTTGCGCAGTATCTCATTCCAGGAATTACCTCACGGTTCCAAACAGCCTTGTATGTTTGGGGATTAAACTGGCCTTAGAGTTCGAGGTAAACACCGTTCATTTTCTTTTTATGACGAGGATTCTAACCTCGGTCTCAGACTTACGAACACATCAGTGACTTTCGGGAGAAATATCGTTGAATTGTTTCTTAATAGGTTTGTTTCTTTAGGAGTTTTATTTGCCTTTTTATGAGGGTGAGAGGGGGCACAATCTCTGTCTCGATTTACAAACATAGTAGGAACTTACACGAGAAAATATAAAAATGAATCAAATCGATGAATTCCTTAATGAAAAGATGGTTCAAGGTTAAATGGGAAAGATTTTTTAATTTGCAATTTTGAAGATTCAGCCAATTAACTCGCTCTCTTTTAAACTAAACTATTAATGTGATAAATTCGTGAAAAAAAACTTTTACTTTTTAGTAAACGAATTATGGTAACTTTACCGATGTTTTAATGCACATTTACAGTCTTGATAGTGAGTCAGGTCTTTCTTGCCTCACGGACAGGAAAATATAATTTCCGCGATCGGTAGAATGAATTTACAAAGCGAATATTTCCTGAGTGAACGAAATTGGCTTTATCTGATGTATATTACTGCTGTGATTCAGTCAAAATTCGCCAAGCATTATTTATCAAGATTTTGCAGCAAAGATCAATAGAGTGCTATATTTCATAAACTTAAGATCCGTCGTCAAACGGCTCTCTCTCTCTCTCTCTCTCTCTCTCTCTCTCTCTCTCTCTCTCTCTCTCTGAAATAAATTCGCTAAGTGTTCCGAACACTTCAGCATTGAAATTCGTTCGAAAATACTGATTCTTCCAAGTTCCTGAGGTTTCATTTGAAGATAAAGGAGAATGGAAATATGAGGAACAGTAATGAAAAATGAATTTCAATCAGGCATTTTGTCGGACCATAACATAAAGTACATAATATCTGACCACGGATTAATTACACAGTTATCCGATATACTTGAGAAATTAATGTAATTTTATTATTAACCGTTAATATCTCGCGGAAACCTCAACAAAAACTGGTGTTTAGCATGTCGGTGTTACAAAAATTGGTGTAGCACGTCACAGAGTTAAAACCAATGAAATACAAAGCTGAATTCCATCATAAGATTCCTTAAATAGGTTGATATATGAATACACTATAAAGTTTCTTTTTTTTTTTAAATTGCCTTTGCATTTATAAGGATGTGGTGTGGTAGCATTTTTAGTGTAGGATGAAATTTGTGAATATCATGGAAAGAAAAAACATAAAAGAGCACTTAAATGTAGTAGCGGAACTTACGACAAAAAAAAAAAAAAAAGCGGAAGTGGAATGTTCTCTCGAAAAGGAATGGAAAATCTAATTTACTTTGACGTTGGCTACAAAGCGAGAATCTATTGAACGATCTCAGAGTTGGCTAAGGTTGTGCAAGGCACATGAGAGAGAGAGAGAGAGAGAGAGAGAGAGAGAGAGAGAGAGAGAGAGAGAGAGAGAGAGAGAATATTTATTTATCCAACTTATCATCTACCACACTGATATATCAGATTTCCCCTTGGTAAATCGGGACAAATAAAAATGAATTACCTAAATGAACTTGAAATTTAGCTCTCCAGTGGTTCCAAAAATAATTATGCAAGGGTCACACATTATTTAATTTCATCTGTCGCTAGCGAAAGCTTACTTGCTGAAGAATATTTAAATTAATAATTGATGTAAACTTGAGATGCAATAGGACTCGGCGAATATGGTCTAGCTCAAAATTATAGAAAAATATCATTAAAAGCAGAATATTTAGAGTTATACATTTGCTTCATTAGAATTTATATTCCAAATTGTTTTCTTAATCCAACCAGAGTAAAAAAAAATATCCTAATAGGTATATCATAAAAGTTTCATGCCTACTATATTTAGTGGGGTAAAACCTATGAAGCTGTGAATAATTTTTTTCCACTGGCCATATTTGAGCTTACCAATAATTACGTTTTAAATATCTACGTAAAGATAGTTGTTATGCCGTGATATGCATTTTGGGGTAATTTCAAAAGTTCAGCTGGAGTCAGCTGAACACAAAAATTTTGTTTTTAAAGATGTTTACCTATATACTATACCGCGGTATGTTCGCAAGAGCAAAATAACAAAAATAAAAGCAAATGACAACTTGATGTTAACCTGAATGAAACATTTCTGTACTTTGGCATGAAAGATATTCATCTAAAATAAAACTTATTCGTTATATGAATTTACTGAACCATGAAGAACTACGAGAAAAGCGCTTAAATTCTATTTATTCCAGTACTCGCGCATAAAAGCCGTATTACCAATATTTCTAAAAGCAGGAGTCATGAATTATACCTCTAATATTTACACTTATTAGAGTGGCAAGTCTTTACATCTACAGCATGGCCTTATAGTCCCTCGTTGGACTAACCGGTTACTTGCTCGACTACCGATCTCAGGGTCCGGATTCGATTCCCCGCTCTGCCAACTCAAAACGAGAGGTATTTATTTCTGTTGATAGAAATTCATTTCTGGATGTGGTTTCGATCCCACAATAACTCAATTTCAACAATTTGCATTATGAATAAAACTTCTATATAAGAACGGCAGGTAGACAAACATACGCACACAAGGTAACACAAAAAGTGTGCTCATATATCCTGCAAGACTGGCTAATAAAGCATATCAATATCATTAAATAGTAAATTACATATACCTTTTACAATACATTATCAATAGAAGGTGGTGTGCAAAGGGATTATCGATACGCAGATTTTCCACTCGATAAGTCATGGTGATTCCATCGTCTACTGCTTCTGGATTTAGAAGCCAACACTGAGGCACGAAGGTGACTACATCCCCAATATTAGTGCTGTCCTGGGAAAACAAAAATTTGTCAATAACTCTCTCACTACGATGAAAATATGGACACATTTTTATAACATATCATTGATACAGACAAAACAAATGAAATCTCTCTCTCTCTCTCTCTCTCTCTCTCTCTCTCTCTCTCTCTCTCTCTCTCTCTCTCTCTCATTAAAAATTTATATCAAGTGGAGACTATTAAAGCTTTATTATGTGTAATTATAACAAATAACTACACAAATTGCAGAGGAGGAGTTATTTTCATCATGACTTTTTGAATATTAAATTGCATATTTAACTTATGCAAATCTTTTAAGGTAGGTATATATCTCGTTTTTATTACATAGATTATTTTTCTGTATTTTAGCATTAAGTTTTTCATATTTCAATATTTACTTTGTAGTTTATGCTTTCCGTAACATTTTGTAAACTTTAACGCGCTATGAAGTCTTACTTTATTTTCTTCTCTTTTATTTGCCCTTTAATTCTAGTGCATGACCTGTTGACATTAGTAAAAGCTTTAAGTGAGCCCACCTGTAAAATTCATTATGATATCATTCATAAAATTACATGCTCAAAAAGGCACAACAATTATAAATCAACTATCAAGTTTTGATTTTTTGACAGCACTCCAATTTTCAGATTTTATTATACATACATGATGACTGCGATAGAAACTTACTAGTTCGTCTCAAGCTAATAATAATATTTAAAGAAACTTTACGTAATAATTACAAGTGGTTGTACAGCTCTATTTCATCTTAAAAATTTTTATTTATCTTTTTGGCTTATGTATGTGTAATTAATCAGCATTTAACACCCACAAAAATACATTTAAAAAATAGACTGAACAATCATACAAATGCACCAAAGTAATTAACGCTCGCTTTCTGATATGAATTCTTTTTACACATTTTTTCACCGTCAAGCACCCATAAACTGTTCATTCATGTTGTTTTCAGAAGCAATTTTTTTCACTTTTTAAAGAAAATAGTGATGAATATAATTTATAAAGTAACTCATTCTAAACATTTAGTACCAGGGCTTTCTCTCTCTCTCGTTAGTTAATCGGATTATCCTTTTAGGCTCCCAGTATTAAATGACCATTAATTTTACCACTTCATGATTCCATGAATCGTAATCAAAAGAGGAAATAGGTGTAATACTATTTATCACGCCACATCTGTGTATTACAAATTTTTCTGGTCAATAATCACTACATCCCATTGTATCTTTTCTTTTTGAAAAGATGTCATTAAGAACAAATCTCAGTACACATGACTTACATGCATTAAAATCGGTAGTTTGTTATTGTAAATCATTAATAATGGAAAATTAAACTTTTCCTCCAAAATGGTATGGTGGTTATCAAATATCGTCAATACTTAAAAACATAAAAAACATTAGTGGGACCATAAAGTTAGCTTACCATCCGGTCATAATAAAAACTTTTCAATTAAAAATACAATGCTAAATAGTGTAGTAGATTTTTTTTCATATAGAAGTATTATCATCCATTATCAATTATGCTTGCATACTTCGCAGCTTCGATAACAGCTTGCAGTTCAGTCGCAGGTAAAGTACACTATCATCGTCCTAAGTACAATTATCATCCAACAGGATAAATAAAATACTTGATACTCCGAAGTGTCCCTTAAATTAGTTCTCGTCTTTCTCGAGAATCGGAGTACGTAGGCTTGAGATAGGTTGATGCATGAAATTATTAGTATAGTAATATGCTACGTTCTAGATGAATGTTGCGATAGAGTCGGAGAAACAATTATGTATTTTGATTTAGTATATATATGATTGCACTAAAATCATTAGACTAAGTTTATATATATATATATATATATATATATATATATATATATATATATATATATATATAGTGTTTTTTGCCATGAAGGAAAAAAATGAAAAAGCTCGATAGCCGAGTACTTTCGGTCCTGTTCGGACCCTTTGCCTTAGGTAAAGGGTCCGAACAGGACCGAATGTACTCGGCTATCTCGCTTTTTCATTTTTTCCTTCGTGGCAAACAAAAAAAAAACCTTTATTTATACATAGCATCACGTTTATATACTTCGTGATCAAGTTATTCATATATATATATATATATATATATATATATATAATATATATATATATATATATATATATATATACATATATATATTTTATACATACATGTATATATATATATATATATTATATATATATATATATATATTATATATATATCATATATATATCTATATATATATCTATATATATAGATATATATATAGATATATATATATATATATATATATATATATATATATATATATATATATGATATATATATAGATATATATATAGATATATAAGATATATATATATATATATATATATATATATATATATATATATATATACTATATATATGTATAGTATACTATAATGTATGTATGTATGTATATGTATATATATATATATATATATATATATATTATATATATATATACATATATATACTATATAACATATATATATGTATATATATATATATATATATATATATATATATAATATATATATATATATATATGTAATAAATACATTAATTATAACAGATAATTCCATATCTGTAAATAGAACCCACGACCTAAGGGGTCATTGGTGAATTAGGAGCGTCCTACGTGACAATCCGAATCTAGATCACGCTGTGCAATGCTTGCAGTAGCCTGGTTTGCATTTGGATCTATCATCAGTTTATGTATCTGTCAACTGATCACAACACCTTCCATGGGAAGTGGTTGACCTGTTAACCCGCAACCGGAAAATCATGACTTCCGAGGCCGGCGGGGACTACGTATTCATTTTATGTGTAAATCGCTGAGATAGCTAGTGTTTCGCTATCGACACGATGCCTTGTAATATTAGTTCTCTTCTAGTTACGAAACGGAGCGGTCATCTGACCAAACCATCTCTCTAGTGATGGAGTTGAGAAATAAAGCTGTTTAAGATTTCAACTTCCTCCGTTTGAATCATCTCCCTTGTTCTAAAGAAGAACCAACGTAATATCACGTCTACGAGATGAGAAGCAGAACCACAATGCTTACGAATAACAGTCGTAAGAAAAGACACACAATCTTTCGCTAAAGCGGAAGATAAGAATTGGTGGCAAGTGACAATCAACATACACAAGAACCATATACGTCTACCGAAGAATTTACTCATCGAATCCCAGCTATAAATCAATAATAAACTGAGGAAACGCGATCTTCAATCAACATGCAACTGTAAACATCCTATGAATACGAAGATATGTCATTCATCGAGACGAATTCGAGCATCAACATCGACGTTTAAGTGAACGACTGTCATCACATATCTCCAAGAATCAAAAACCGGACGCGAAACAGCATCGAACATCAACGGAAAGGAAGAAACCAACATAGGAAACAACGCGCGATCACAAGCAAGGACGTGGAGATTAGGCCAAGAGGATGCAAAGCGAGAGAGAGAGGAAGGCTGTGACGTCATCACGACATCGACATCTTCCTGCGACGCGAGAGAGAGAGAGAGAGGCTGTGACGTCATCGGAACGTCAACATTCTTTTCGCATATATACCAGAGCTAAGTACATCCTTTATCCATTCAGGTTTTTTTTCAGTGAAGTGTTGTACATCAAGAGTCGATCGTCCAGTATTCCTGGGGTGAGTTATTCAGTCTTAATCTTCATTCATTACAGGTATCAATCTTCAACTACGAGTTCTCGCCCGCAGATTCTTTTCTCGTTGTTGCTAATCGCGTTTTCTTCCAGGAGTTCTCCGGGAAATATCTTTATCACATTATCTGTATTAATATTATCTTTTTTGGGGGATTTTCTTATTATTTGCAACACATTTTTATTTTATATTGAATATGCGTTTGCGCAGTGGACGTTCGTATCTATACAGTGTTAGTAAAACAGCTAGGAATCGTATCAGTCAGAAAAAACACGAATACAAGAGGAACACCTATAAAACCAAAAATCCAGTAGTAAAATTAACTTGGTTCAGGACACTAATTTTTCCTATTCAAGGTCCTGGAGGTAAATTTAGTTATGGGTTCTTCGAGTTCTACGCGTAACCAAGCCTCTATGACTCAGCTTAGTGTTGTAGAGCGGGAGGCAGTAATTGCCGACCGGCTAAATGAATATCAGGAAAACTTACGTAACTCCACGTGGATTACTAGATCCAATATTGCTGTGAAAGTTTTCATACACTTGGTATATTTAACCTGTATGGCAGTCATGTTGCCTGTAGCTTTAGTGCGGTGTTTTGACAAAAAGCTGCAGCCCAACAGTACGGAATTAGATGTGTATAAACAGATCAAAAAACACATGTCTAAATGTACTGACCTTGATCCCTCGCTTACTCAAGTTTTTGCAAAAAAATGCAGAATAACCACAACAAGTAACCGTGGTCAATAATAATCAAGCTGCAAAGGATGGTTTGTTATAACTGTAAAAGACCAGGTCACATGATTTCAGACTGTCGGACGCGTTTTTGTTCAATACACAACAGTTCCACTCATTCATATAATCGTTGCTTCTCGCGGAATCAACAGCAGAATCCTAAAAACACGCAAACAGTTGCCAATGAAAACAAAAAGAATGGTCCTCAGTACTTTAAAAAGAAACAAGCGAACAGTAATGCTGCTCAACAGCAGAAACAAACAAATCGTGCTTCAAGTAACTGTTCCTTGGCCGTCTAGCCAGAACTTGCAAGGTCAGACGAATTTTCCGGGAGTGCAAAACAAAGCAAATACCACGTAGTAAGCTCCAGGGGGGGAGAGGACGATGTTGGTCATTCATCTTTTGTTATCAAATAATCAATTTAATCATTATCAGCATCATTGTGAGGCAATCGATTTTCCTATGAAACACACGGCCGAATCCAAAAATTCTGTGCAGGTTCCCGTAGATTTGCAACAAATTCACGCAATTATAAGTCAAGATGACTTATGCCCAAACTTACATGCAGTAAATTTGGAACATAAGTCATCTACCTTATTCTTTGCTTACTGGTAGTCCACGTAATATCATGGATTTGCGGACTCATCATTTGCTTTTTTTCGAAACTTCCCTATAGAGAGTCCGAAGTAAGACTCTCGGGTATAGGAAATAATGAATTAAATGTGGCAGGAGTAACTCATGTACAGTACAAGGTCGATAAGCGCACGTTTTCCGTACCTTTGTCGTGTACAAAAACATTGATATGTATCCCGCTGTAATTATAGGATACCCGTCTATGGGCACTCAAAACATTACCTTAGCCCCTGCAAAACACGGGAAAATTTTATAAGTCTTCTAATACCCTAAAATCAGTTTTAGATAATAAGGAGACAGAAAATAGAGTAGTAACATACATTGAAGAACCAATCACTTGTCTCATGAACCAAGAAATAATCCATGCGACCCAACAGAATTCTCGCTCACCCGTAATATCAGCTTGCACGCAAACTCTTGAGCCGAACGTAACTTCGAACATATTAGTGCGTGTAAGAAAACCTTGCCGGGGATCTAATGTTAATCCTTTCCGACACTCTGAAAACACAGGGATTGATCCGTTACCACCAAGCCATTTATACAGTCGGCTCACAACAACAATGTAACATCGAAGTCTGTAATCATTTGAATACCACTTTAGTAATCCACAAAAATCAACATATCTTGGATGTGGAAGTTTATAACATCGCATTCTTACCGTAGCTGAGATCAATCACGCTCAATCAGTTGCGGATGAATCCCTTTTGCAATCAATAAAAATAAAATCAATAAAGACATTCAAGAAGAAGAAATTCAGCTTAAAATTTTTTAATCTTTTAACTGAATATCATGATGTTTTTTCCACTACGGATGGATCCTTAGGAAAAACGGATGTTCCATCAAGCATCAAATAAGTTTAAAGACAAACAAAGGTTTATCTATTGTATTCCTTCGTACAGACTTCCTATGAAATTCCAGAATGAGATAAATGAGGTGTAGGTAAAATGCTAAAAAGAAGGAGTCATTAGGAATCAAACAGCCCTTATAATTTTCCGTTAATAGTTGTACGAAAAAAGATCGAACTTGGGCGTATTTGCGTTTTAGAATTCCCGTCGCTTAAATGAGGGGAAAACAATCCTGAACCGATTCCCAGTGCCATGTACTGGGCGTATTCTATTTACTAGGTCAGAACAAATATTTTACCAGTTGGACTTACTCAAAGGTTTCCACCAGATTCCGTTGGAAAAAGAGAGTATCCCATACACTGCCTTCAGCACAGCCAAGGGAACATTATGAATTTTTGCGTATGTTCCTTTTTGGTTTACGTTGTGCTCCCATAACTTTTACTAGAATGAATCAACATTGTGTTTGGAGACTTGTTTAGGATATCCTACATGCCTATATGGACGACCTTTTGTAATCTTTTCTAATACCTTAGAAGAACATCCACGTAAATCAGTGTTAGTGCTACAAAGACTAAGGTAGCATAACCTAAGGGTAAAGATAAGTAAGTGTGAATTTTTTAAAACAGAACTAGTCTATTTAGGTTTCACGGTGTCTAGTCAAGGTCTTAAAGTAGTCCATGATAAGGTATCGGCTATCGGTAACTTTCCGATACCTACTAACGTCAAGGGAATACAGCAATTTCTAGGATGTAGTGGTTACTACAGGCGTTTTATACGCAACTACCAATCATAGCCGCTCCCCTAACCGATCTTATAAAGAAGGGCGTAGATTTCATATGGTCTGAGAAACATCAACAAGCGTTCGATACCTTGAAAGATGAACTGTTTAATTCCCCTATCTTGAAATTTCCTGACTTCGGTAAGGAATTCTTTATTGCAACAGACGCCTCAGACCTAGGAGTAGGTGGTGTATTGCTTCAACAATATGATAAACAGTTTTTCCCTATAGCTTTTTATTCACGTAAACTGAGACCTTCCGAAAGTAAATATGCAGTAATAGACAAGGAAGGGCTCGCTATTGTTAATTCACTAGTGCATTTTAAGTTCATAATATACGGTTATCCCATCAAGGTCTCACTGATCATAAGCCCCTAAACGACTTCTTTAAAGGCTTTAGTCACAGCCCTATTCGAACTCGGTGGCATATGATCATCCAAGACTTTGGCGCGAGGATCGGGTATTTACCTGGGAAAGCAAATATCATTGCTGACACATTATCACGCAACCCCTCGTCATCTTGTACGGAGCCATTAGCTGAATTAATAGATATATCAATATCCACGCCTGTCGTTAAAACTATATCTGAACAGGAAGATCTGGGCTGGAGTGCTGAACCATTACAGACGGAACAAAGAAAAGATCAGCAATTAGAAAAAATCATAAACGCGTTAAACGGAAATCCTAAGGAAAAGGAATATATAAAGTATAAGCAGCAGAATTATTATAATCAAAGATAATATCCGTGTAGATCCGTGACGAGGAAAACCCGCAACACACCACAGCTGAATAACGACCAAGTGGTGGTACCGATTTCACTCATACCCACTGTCTTAAATTGGTTGCATGCAAATCCATTGCATGGACACCCGGGTTACTCCATCATGTCACAGAAAGCCAAATCCTTATTTTATTGGCATACGATGCTTACAGATATAAAAAAGCACATAGCTAATTGTCGCGCTTGTCAAGAATACAAAGGGCACACGAAGACACCTGTCAGCCTAGGGGCTTATCCCGTGCCTAATCAACCCTTTGAAAGAGTACACTTAGATTTACTAACAGGGTTTTACGAGTCAGACAGAGGAAATAAGCACCTCCTAGTAATCATAGATGCCTTGACTCGATATACAGAACTGATAGTGCTTAAAACAAAAACTGCAGTCGAGTGCGCTAGGAAGTTTTACGAGTGCTACATTTGTAAACATGGAATTCCACACATGATCATCTCTGACTCTGGCGGAGAATTCAATAATCCCTTCCTTAACTCCTTGTGTGAATTCCTTTGCATAAAGAAAATCAATACTATGATCTACCACCCAGAGTCTAACGGGCTAGTGGAAAGAGTAAATCGTAAGGTTTTAAACATTTTAAGGGTCACCTTCAGGGGGGATGGACCCCGACTGGGACATTGCCATACCTGCGGTACTAGCACTCTTAATCACTCATATCATGTATCTATTAAAATGTCGCCGCACGAAGCACTGTACGGTACCCCAGCTAGAACGTCTATCCATGTATCAACGCCTACAACCAATTTATCAAATCCTCTAAAGGATGTTATGGATGCAAGCATAAGTCGATATAATACACTTCGTAAGAATCTAGAAGAATCACAAATTATAATGAAAAGAAATCATGATAAAATAGCTAAGCCAACTAGAACATATGCCGTGGGCGATAAGGTATACATACAAGTATACGTACGTAACGGTTTAAATTACAAACTGACACCTAAGTTTGAAGGCCCGTTTAACATTTTAGAACATTAACTGCCATAGATTTAGGGTTCAAAACATATCCCAACCCACTGATATGAGAATCGTTCCATTGGCACATATCAGAAATTAAAAAAGAAGAGTAGATGGAAGTGAGGGAAATTTTTGTATCTATGAAACTTGTATACTAACTTATATATATATATATATATATATATATATATATATATATATATATATATATATATATCATATTGTATGTAAACATATTCTTTAACATGAGTTATTACATATATTTACTCATTGCAGGTTTCCAAAATGAATCTGTTATTGTTAGGAGTGATATTGTTCGTTCAGACTCTTTGTCGTGTGGGAAGAGCGCTAAAACAAAAGAATTAGATTTTACTCATGGCACTATTATAGAAAGAACAGAAGACGTTCATTACCGCAAGCAGTATAGTCCATAGAAGTCGATATGCAGGCGATATTTCTGCCTGAGGATGACGTCCTTAACCTAAAGAGTGACCTGTTGAGGTTTGCTGTTTCGTTAAGGAAATGCACCACGTCATTTTCATGCTAACTCAGAGGGTTTCGCTAGCTCAAACCCTCAGCGTCGCGGAAATGTTATCATACGACTTGCAGAATAAAACCGCCGAGGCAGAAGAACTTGCTCGAGACCTGCTGATGTGGTCTGTGCGGCACAATACTCTCAAGCATCGCAACCCGTTATATCTGCTGGATTAAACATCTTGGGATTTGTTGCAAGTTTAGGCTTAGGATTTTCTAATCGCCTTAAGATAAATAATCAAAATAAGAGAATTGAGTTTTTTGCAACATAAAACCGAATTAGCTCTGTCTGAACTGCATAGCCAGTTATCCTCAATCAATCAAATAATGAGTTTGGTGAACGAACATTCTAGTAATATCGATCGGATTATGGAAGTACAACACTTGCTGGCTACGTTAGCTTATTATAGTTCGAAAATAGATCATATCCATACCAAAATATCACATTTTATTGAGAAATCAAAGGACTATGTAGAAGCTATTACGCTAGCAACAAAGGGTGTGTTGTCCCCACACCTTATGCCTATTAAAGATCTGACTTTAACTTTGGAGAACGGACGGGAGAAACTATGTTATATTACTTTATTAGAACGCCCATAAAACTAGAGTTTTATTATAGCTTAATATCGGTAAGCGTTGAAAATTACAGGATTATGATAACCATTCCCTTTGATTCTTCCGATGCCTGGCAGTCATACAAAATAGCACCGTTCCCAACTTTCATGACAAATAACTCAAGTCCAGTAATATCCAATTTGACGGGACATGTATTGATTTCCCTTGATATGAAATCATATACAGTCATTAAAGACTTAGATAAATTCACTCACTGTTCAGAAGCCATGAATAATAAAGTTTGTACAGCTGACTCTTTTGAATTCCATCCTATATCAATGGATTCATGTGAGTTAGGCATAGTGCTAAACGGTTCTCTCTCCCATACACGCGAAGGTTGTCTGAAGAAACTTTATCCCTTTCACAGTAATAAGTTCAATTACAGACTGAACAACGGCTCGTGGATCCGATACGACAAGGAAGGTTTTCAAGTGGCATGTCCGGACGGGACCACAGCCCATTCCCAGGTCTTTGTCGCAGCCGACGGTTGTACCGGGACATCTGCGAACTACACGGTCAGAGGGGTCCACACTATAATACGTGAGAGGACCTATTTTGCCAACTATACGTGGGCGACTACAATTATTTCATCACTACCTCTCCCATACAACGCGCGGGTGGCTCATCGTTTGACGCAACTGGCTGAGATTGACCACACGTCGCCGACTTATGCAGGAGGAGATAGTCTTCGTTACTATGTGCTGCTAGCCATGTTTTGTGTTACGGCAATTATTATATCGCCGTTAAACTCTTTGCTTGGCGTAGGTTGAGGCGAACACGACGGATCTTCAAAGGAACGTTCTGCCGCGTCCAGACGACACTCCTGTTGTGTTAAAAGCGTTTACGTTCAGGGCCATCTGAAACTGGCCATTTCACCTGGTTCCGAGGAAAATTGTCTGGAATTGTGTTGTGTGTGAAAAGCGGTCTGTATGCTGGCAATATGTAGGACAAGAGACTCCAAGCGTTTGCATTTTGAGCAGTTAAAAGTATCTTTCGGGCACCTAATAAAATATTGTAGCCCTATATATTAAAATACATAAGAGTATCTTTTGGGCACCTAATAAAATATTGAAGCCCTATATATTAAACTGTTGGTGCGTGTATGTACCAGTAATCTATATCTGTGCAGCCAATTATACAATTATATGTTATCTTTATAGCTTTACAAAGAGTAACAAGTACTCTTGAACAGTTATCCATGATCATTGTTATGTATCTTTGCAGAGTAACCACTACTCTTAATCGGTTACCTATTACTATAATCTTCATGTTATACATGTTAACCTTTTAATATTTTTGGGTACCTAATAATCATTATTTGCCATATATATATCAAACATGGATCTATATTTTCCATGCATTTTTTCTTTATTTATGCTATTGTCCAAAAAAGTGTATGTAACAAAACCTTTTATGCACTTAATCACTTGTTTATGATTATGTCTAAATATCTGTTACAGGCACACTCCTAAGAAACCATGTTTAAAGTAACTTTTGTTGTTCAAGGCTTGAATGGTAGCTGTCCGAGCCTAATGTAATAAATACATTAATTATAACAGATAATTTCCATATCTGTAAATAGAACCCACGACCTAAGGGGTCATTGTGAATTAGGAGCGTCCTACGTACAATCCGAATCTAGATCACGCTGTGCAATACTGCAGTAGCCTGGTTTGCATTTGATCTATCATCATTTATGTATCTGTCAACTGATCACAATACCTTCCATGGAAAGTGGTTGACCTGTAACTCCCGCACCGGAAAATCATGACTTCCGAGCCGGCGGACTACGTATTCATTTTATGTGTAAATCGCTGAGATAGCTAGTGTTTCGCTATCGACACGATGCCTTGTAATATTAGTTCTCTTCTAGTTACGAAACGGAGCGGTCATCTTACCAAACCATCTCTCTAGTGATGGAGTGAGAAATAAAGCTGTTTAAGATTTCAACTTCCTCCGTTTGAATCATCTCCCTTATTCTAAAGAAGAACCAACGTAATATCACGTCTACGAGATGAGAAGCAGAACCACAATGCTTACGAAAAGAATAACAGTCGTAGAGACACACAATCTTTCGACTAAATGCGGAAGATAGATATATATATATATATTATATATGATACATACATATATATATAATATATATATATATATATATATATATATATATATATATATATATATATATATATATATATATATATATATATATATGTATATATATTATACATATATATATATATATATATATATATATATATATAGTATATATGTATATGTATATATATATATATATATATATATATATATATATAGATATATATTATATATATGCATTAAACTACAGATGCCCTTTAATATCAATTCGCTCTACCTAGGAATTAATATATTTTCATATAGAGTACCCGAGGTGAAATTTTTTTGTTTACAATAATTCTATCCTCTCGTGGATTTGAGCCAGCGGACAGAGGGGAAATCACGAGTTCACTGAAGTTACCGATTCGACCAAGAAGTGAGGTATAAGTTGATAGTGATTCCGACCTTACAAATCACTGTTGAACTCAGGCATTTGCAATTTGAATTGATATCCAACCCCCTCTGCCACGTTAACAAAGTCGTATGTTTGCCGCACATGGCAAGTGTGGGTGGATATCGATTCTAATTACAAATACCTGAGTTCGACAGTAATTTGTAAGGTCGGAATCGGTATCATCTTATACCTCACTTGCTGGCCGGGTCAGTAAAGTCACTGAACTCCGGATTTCTCCTCTGGGCTGTGGTTCGAATCCATGAGAGGACAAAATTATTATCAACTGAAAAGTTCCCCTTCGGTTAACATTTATGAAAATATATTAATTCCAAGGTAGCATGAATTGGATATTAAAGGGCCATTTGTAGCTTAATGCATGTATATGAATCACGGATATGGTATATATATATATATATATATATATATATATATATATATATATATATATATATATATATAGTACACATGTATATATATATATATATATATATTATATATATATATATTATATATGTATATTATATATATATATACAGTATGATCTGTAATGTGAATGTGTATGCGCGAGTTAAACTGTGATGTTTTTCATAACAAAATATGGAGAAATCCTATTGTCTTATTTCGCTATTTTGCTACAGTATGGTAAAAGCCATTTCGAGAATATGTTAATGTCCGTAAAAATGCTATGGAACCAAAAAGATGTACAAATCTTCAGGCTAAATGAAAGTTGTATATGTTCTTTTTGAAATGATAAAAACATTAAAATCTGAGACAAGACATATACAGAACAGAACATCATAGAGAACTGACGGATAAAAATGTAGAGCCTAACCTGTGTATCTCCAGTTCATAGTAATGTATAACGGTTGCTGTAACGTACTCTCGACTGCAAACAGTACCTTTGGAGTTTTTCATCGGTTATTTACTGTAAATTTTCCATTCCTACAGTTCCCACAAATTCCATTTACATTAAAGAGGAAAATCCCGCACAGGAAATACGCAAATGCCACCAGCAAGTTCCCAAGGCAACTTACTGCAAATTGCTGAAGAGGAGGCAGCATAACACTTCAAGCTGTCCTTCCTGAAGGCCTCAGTCACACCCAATCTTCTCTCTCTCTCTCTCTCTCTCTCTCTCCTCTCTCTCTCTCTCTCTCTCTCTCTCCCTGTGTTCAAACCGTATCGTTGGGTTGAAAGGAGAACAGATTACCTAAAGAGATATACGAGGCTGGAAATGCCTGTTTATTAAACAATTTCATTTCATATATATATATATATATATATATATATATATATATATATATATATATAATATATATATTAATATATAATTAGTGTCCAGAAGGAATGGACACGGGGAATAATAATGAAATTATAATATGCGCAGAAGTATCTGTAACAAATTTAAAAGCCTATCATTATTTAGTATTAAAGGCAAAATGTATGATTGGATATTGAAAAAAGAAAGTAAGACAGCTGACGGAAGGTCTGATAAAAGAACATATTGGCAATAGGGTGCATGGGTCAAAAAGTAGCCATGAATCAGTATGCGGAGATTTGAAGTGAAATGAAAGGGACAAGCTACTTGTAGAGTCTAAGGACTTATGTAGAGGGTGGTGAGAATGATGGTCAATACGAACAGCTGCCGAGAGCGACTAAAATTAATATACTAGGTGAGGATTATGTATTAGAATATATAGACGGGAGAGCCATTGCTTGCATTTAAAAGTATGTCTGAAGTATAGGTGTGTGATATGAATGAAATAATGTGGGATGTTTGAGGCTGTGTATTAAATGTAGGTGCAAAGTTCTGGAATAAGAAAATGAGTCATGAGTTGAGTGTGGAAGGGCTGATGTTTGCAGATGACCCAGTGCTGAAAAGGATATAACGAGGAAAATCCAGAGGATGGTCAATGTAATTGCAAAATGAAAAAGTTTAGAGTAAACCCGAGCAAGAATATGGTTATTGGTATAAATAGGCGCCGGAAATTGGGAGCAGCGAATGTTATGAAGAGAGGCAGGAAAATTAAATCCAGATTCTTATAAGTATTGGGAAGCAAACAGTTTGGATAATGGTAGGATGAAACAACAGGTGAGTCAAGGAACAGGTGTAGTAGGGAAGGCAACAATGTGGCTGCAAAGTCATGTATAGGACTTGGAATCATAAAGGTTTGTTTGACCTAACTCTACTTAGACTGATGTAAAATATATATATATAATATATATATTATATATATATATATATATATATATATATATGTATATACTATACAATATATATATATATATATATTATATATATATGTATATATATACAATATATATCTATATATATATATATATATATATATATATATATATATATATAATATATATATATGTATATATATATATATATATATAGATATATATAGTATATATATGTATATTGGTATATATATATGATATATATATATATATATATATATATATATATATATATATATATATATATATATATATACATATATATACACACACACACACACACACACACACACACACACATATATATATATATATATATATATATTCTAATATATATATATATATATATATATATATATACTCATTAGAAACAATTCATTGTTCCCAACAATTGGAGAGAAAGATGTCCTTGCAATAACAAAACCATTTGACATCAACCAGCTGTGCTTCCTCGAAGTCTGAGGGACGAGTTATAAAACAAACCTTCGTGCGGGAATGAGATGATCAATAAGAGCAATAAAGCATGGTTATGTGATCTGTTCCAACTGATCACACTTTACAAGGAGCGACTTTTGAAAGCATCTTGTGCATAAGACCTTACCTCAATTCCATCGGTTATTTTAGCTTGAAAGTTGATTTTATAAGATTAACTCTTGGATATTTTTTGAAAAAAGATTCTCACCCCAGCTCTAAGAAATTATTTTAAAACGCCATTGCCTCATGTTTGAACGTCTGAGTCCTTGGAATAGATATGGATTTAATAAAGAATATAAGTTAACTCTCCTTTGTATATTTTGAATTGACCAAACACACATTCAATATGTGAATTATGAAATCGTAAAGTTTGACCCTACAGTAATCACGCCATTAGCCGGAAAGGCAATGTATTTTCGTAGGTAACCTTCCTCCGGAATAAAACATAAATTTTGCTTCTGGTAGTAAATTGTGAAAATCATTAAAATATTTAGAATTGAATAGACAGTGGATACAGTTGTAAAGAAAAACAAAAATATTACTGTACTGATATACTTCACAAAACTTATGACTAGTATTGATAACAGTAATAATACTTTAGACAAAAATCACTCATTTCGCCTTCTTTGTGTTCAATCTCAAAGATAATTCATTCTTTATACGTATTACTGGTTATGAGATGTGTGATAAAAGGAAGGCGTGTTTTTCTATTTCTATTCCTTTTACAGGGAAACACACTAATAACGGAATAAATACGTGTCAATACATTACACAAAAGCTTGACAACAGGAATTGCATCAAGAGTTATTCAAGTAAAAATACGAAACGGCGACATACGGCAGCATGGACGATAATTAAAATCATTTAGTAATTTCAGAATACCGTTATCTATTTCAGACATGAAATTAAAAAAAACTTGAATGATCTCTCTCTCTCTCTGATCAGATTATTCAAATGAGCATTGCAAAGGCCTCTGAAAACTCAGCATAGGGGTATAAGTGATGTAATGCCCTAGTAGTGGCACTCTGAGTCCCTTTCTTTCACATTAAGTGACGATTTTTTAGTCGATAGGCTACTATATCTAAATCACAGTTTTTCTCTTTACATATACTTTCATATGAGTAATAAAACAAGTTTTGTTTTACTACACCTTTGATACAAGTCTTCTGATTGCAGGGAGAAGATAAATATGTTGTCGATAATGATGGGTTGATGCTTCATTTCCTTATCACACTCAAGTTTCATGTCACGCAACTAGATATTTATTAAATTATCGCGCGTTAATGGTAAAGACCAGTGGTTATATTTTAGTTACAATAGGTCTAGCTTTAGTATGACCTGCTACAAAGACAATCCCGCACCTTTGACACAATATACAGCTTCAAAAGGAATATGTTATTAATGAACTCCTACATAATAGATATCGGACCATGCATCCTGTGGTACACTTGTGTTTACTGGGGTCATTTGAGATTCTTCTTTGTAAATATATTCATAATGTTTTCTGTTATTCAGCTATAAAGACCAGAATCAATTAATCACAGTGATATTTCCAATATTGGATCATCTATTCATTAATATATCTCAATCAATAGTAACGAATTTCTTATTCAGACTAAGAACAAAATTTGATCATCATTAATTACGTTCAATATCGAAGACAATTTTTATGGTGAAGGTAACATCTGGGAAAGAGAAATAGAAGTATGAATATGACTGGATGAATAAAAAAGGATATACCTCCTACGAGTAAAATAACTTAATGGACTCGAGTCACGAACTTGCAGTTATGAGGACAAGTAAAAATGACAGATAAGAATAAATAGTGATAGGCAATACTGCTCATTACGGTGAAGAAAATTTAAAAATTCATTTAAGTCCAATTCGAAGGTCGCAGAGGCTAGGAACGGGTCAATGCTCGAGGAGTAAGTGATCAGTGCCCAAGACCAGGTCAATGGCTGCTGAGGTGTCTGCAGGGAGACCAATGAAGAGAAAAGGAATTATAATTTTAATGAAAGTAAGGTCATGATTCAGCGAAATTGGACCGAGCCACTCTTCATGAAAATACATCACCTGATGAAAATAATTTTCTTAATTTTCACCAAATATATTATGACTATTTACAGATGAGCATTGAATAGGACAAATTTAACAAGGCTCATGTATGTAAGCGGGTCTGACATCATTACAGTAAATGGTTATCATACATACGGAAAACAATATTCGAAGCACACAAATATAACCATTGTAAAAAACAAAAAAAAAATAAATAAATAATACTGACGCAAGGCAAATCTCTTTACCCTGTGTTCTGGTTTTCTTTCAGGCCTGTACCCTAATCTTCCCAAGCTGTCGCTTACTCTGTTCTCCTTTTTTCTCCCACGCACCATTAAGCATCTGGTATCCATCTTCTCGGACATGGTGATAAATTAAGCTACAACCGTGATATGGTCTGGTTTTTGCGACGAGGACCAGGGTGTGGTTAAAAGAATATATGGGAGGTGTTCAGCATTCGCTTGTTGCAGTAGTATCATGTACGGGTTTATTTGTTTGTCTGTGGGTGGGGGGGAGGGGGGATAGCAAACTGTTCAAAGACGACAAAGTACAAAGCTTTCCGATTAACATTTCTTCCGGTTTAAGACTGCGTTGCTCGGCAAATGCACGTTCTGCATTAAGTTGGAAAACAGGGTACCGAGTACCTTTGATGTAACCCTATTTGCCATCATGAAAAGTCTCATGCTAAAACAGAGTTTCAGATATAAATATGCTGGCAAAACAGGATGTTTTTCTCTTCCTTCTTCCTGTTATTTATAACTTCAGTGAGGCATTCTTTCATCGATTGACAGTAATATTTTATAAATACCTGAAATATAAAATCATTTCAAAATAAGAAATAACACTCAGATTCGTTTTCTTGTGAATGATTGAATTTTTAGGGTTACGAAAACATCATAACTACTGAGAGAGAGAGAGGAGAGAGAGAGAGAGAGAGAGAGAGAGAGAGAGAGAGAGACATACAATGTTGATAGTTTAGTACATCAACAATCTTGTAATATAGTAACATAATTCCCCCATACCAATTCCTATCTCTATGGTAGTTTAAGGTTTCAAAATCACTGCACAGAGGGTACCGGGGGGGGGGGGCAAGTGTCGGAGTCTTATCTTTGTGTTTTGTTTTTTATATGAAAGGTTTTTTTCTCACTGCCTTCTGCCTTTCCACTAGGCTAAACATTTTCAGTTTTGCCTTTCGCATGTTTTTAAAGAATAACTCCTCAGTGAGGTTAAAATACAAATAGAAATGGAACAGTTTGATCAGGCCAATCACTTAAGGACAGTTATGACAGCAATAAGTCTCGAGCAGCTCAGGGAAAGGCTAGAATTCATTTCCCGGCTTCACTTTGAAATCATAAAACACTGCAATTTAAGCTCGGCAGCGCTTGAAACTCCCGCGACGTTTTTCCTAGCAACATCACAGGCTTCCTTTAGTGTTTACGACATCAAATGAAAAATGCCAAGAAGCCGAAGCAAAGCCAAGAAGGAAAATTTGCCTCGCAATTTCGAGCAACTTTTATGAAGAAAGCGAAGGACTTTTCCGTGCTTTATTTCCCTAAAGTTCGGGCAATATGCATGTCACAGAAGAGCGAAGGGCGTTGAGATCGAGACAGATGTTGGCAAGTTGGAAAAACACAGCGGGAACTCTTGCATGGAAATTTTTTTATGAAACTGTTTAAGAACGTTTAGGATTTAGAACCCTCAGCACTATATCAAGTTTTGTATCAATAATAATAATAATAATAATAATAATAATAATAATAATAATAATAATAATAATAATATAATAATAATAATAATAATAATATACAGACAAGAAATTTTAACGTTGTTATGAATAGATTCATTTTACGTGATCAAGTTTAAGTTGCACAAAGTTTCCTGTGTGGTAGGCAGCATGTTCGTTTTTTATTTTTTTTCTAGTATCATTCATAAAATCTAGATCAAAATATGGGTGCGTTTATTAAATGATCGACTAAACCAATATCTCAGATATTTTGTGCGGTTCGCTGACGAGGCAGTCAAGCTCATAAAGTATAATGTCATAACTTCTCATAACTTGCTGATTTTATTAATTTTGGCTGTGTTATAGACATTTTTCATCTCCCTTCTTGGAAATATTTCTATATAGCATAACTTATATCAGACAAGACGTTTGTATAATTATAAGGTTTTGCGTATAACATATTTTTTTATACGTAATCACGAAATTATTAATGTGCTACACAATTTTGGATAACTATTTCTTAATTACATACGCCTTTATGTATGTATGTATGGATGTTTATATATATATATATATATATATATATATATATATATATATATATATATATATATATATAATATATATATAATGTGTGATAGGAACGCTTTCTGCATAGGTGTTTAATCCAATTTTCAGCAGTTAAAATATAAACAGTGTGAATGTATCAGAGGTCGTTTTCTTGTTTTTTTCCAAATTTGGAAAATATGTTTTACAGAAAACAGACCAGATTTATCCACCGTCTTATATTCCTAAATTTCAAAATGAAAAATGCAAAAGAATTCGTAATGGGAAGAGCAAAGTAAGGCGAAAACTCATTATCTTCTTTTAATTGTTTTCGCATTGTTCTCGCGAAATCCATTTTCATCAGGTAAACTTTAAATGAAATTTTATTGGTGATTTGGATCGTCTGCAGAGGCAATTAAGCGGCGACCTAAAGGCCTGCATGCAGTCTTTTACAGTTTTCTGCAGTCTGCAATCGTAGTGCCTTGGTCTAAAATATTAATACGATAGGATACACTTAGGACAAACTATAAGGTAAAGGCAACATAAACTAATTTAGCATCAGATATACTTTTTAGACCATTTATGCTCTTCAATTACCTTACTGAAAGCAATACATAGTTAATATGAAAAGTTTTCCGATACTCAACTTCGCATTTGTTGAGTTGATAAGGTATATTTTTAAATGTATTTTTTGTAAATCTAATCAGCTAAAAAGATGAAACATTCCCGTATCCATTTAATATAAATGATTTTTTCTGGGTTAGCAGTAATTGCAATTGTTGACCCACTCTTGTGTAATTAATCAGTGTAAGTACCATTGTATATAATCAAGCATAATCCTCTCAGCTGTGGATAAGCATGATACATAGAATCACATGAAAGATTATTCTTCATTAAGCCTCAGTGAGCTGGATAACAGTAACTGATTAAAATCTGCAGCATATGCTCTTGCATAAGAGTTGAATGAATGGCCATCGTGAGATGGATAGCCCATGATTTTCATTTCGTTTATTACATGTTGAACACCATCTAACGCCTTTAAAAGGTTTGTGGTTAAATAATTCCGCTTAAAGGTGGAAGTGGCCTAAGTAATGTCGAGAGCATAATGTTTGTTGCTATAGGTTATTAATACTATAGACCTGTAGACTTATTGAAGATTAACACTACTGTCTTTTAATTGACGGCATCAGTGTATTGTCTCCTCTCTCTCTCTCTCTCTCTCTCTGTCTCTCTCTCTCTCTCTCTCTCTCTCTCTCTCTCTCTCTCTCTCTCTCTCTGTCTCATATACCTTAGATTTCATTTTCTCTTTAAATTTTTTTGCCAACACGAACTCATATCTATATATTTCGTTTCCTCTCTTATTCTTCGACTATGCTGATGGAGGTTGAGTCAAACAAATCACTTTAATCAATGTTTGTTACTTGACACTAGTCTTGGCAATGTCACACTACTAAAATTGCTGAAGATATCGCCATAAACAATAAGTACAAATTCTTGTCTTAACTGAAGTCCATAGAAATTATATTTTGGGACGCTTCTTCTTCCGTTCCCTCCCACGTCGGATTGAATTTAGGAATAAATTTTTAAACTATTTATTAATTTCTTTTTATTCATAAGTGGGATCTATTCTTTCTGTATTTCACTTTACTTCCTCTCAAGTCTTCCTAATGAAAATCATATTCTTTGGAAGCTTGTATTTGAAGTCAAGGGCCCATGTGGGCTTCTTCCATGTGAATAAGTTTCACCTACTGAAAAATAATAATAATATAATAATAATAATAATAATAATAATAATAATAATAATAATAATAATAATAATCAATAACCTATCTCTCCATCCGTCGCTGTTTGTTCATTCCGCCGGAAAGGCGGAAGTGGCTATCTTCTCTCTTCTCTATCTCTCCCCTCCTCTCTCTCTCTCTCTCCTCTCGCTTTTACAAGATACTTTTGGTCACTACTTCTTTGAGCTCAATTGGTTACTTCCTCCTATGTCAGGCGTCTTTGTAACATCCGTCGGAACACCTCTTAACACATTTATGGCTCAGTGAGTGCTTCCTTTCTTCTACCAGTTTGTGAAGGTTTTGCCATTTATATTTTTACTTTATTCTCGTAACAGTTTTTTTTATGAGGCAGGGCTGTTGTTGCTTATTATTATTATTATTATTATTATTATTATTATTATTATTATTATTATTATTATTATTATTATTATTATTATTATTATTATTATTATTATTATTATTATAATGCCATAATTTCCATAAAAATAATTTCCAAATATTTTCTGATAAATGGAATGGTCTAGACATAGAGACTAATATTTGAAAGAATCTTGTTATAATGTATATAAAAAAAACAGAAAACAATTTAAATGACTTAACTAATATAAACTGGATGAAACTCAGTAAAATATGGAACACGAAGCATTGACATAAATAGGACAACCATTACACTTCCAGGAGTACAATATGTCTACAAAGATTTCTCGTTGAGGGTAAAATGTAGACGCTCAGGCTACGAAACTGGTGATATGCAATCGTTCAAAACGTACGCGTTAAGAAATAACGTTCTCAAATAACTAAACGGAAAATACTGACTACTTAATTAATATTGCAAAGACTGTATTGAGACAGTAGCCCTTCTTTCTATTACGTAGTGTGTTTGTGTGTTGCTTTCTATCTCTCTTGTTCGATGAAAGCCTGTTCCTAAGACAAGATTATCAGTTCACCACCTAAGAACATTTATACCTCTCAGGGAATTCGCTTTATATGCAAATGTGGCTGGAATAAAGGTTCGTGTTAATTCCCTTTGCTATACAATCCTCTTCACTCTCTCCCTAACCACGAACGACGTATCGGCTGCATAGGATTATATTTTAACTATACAAACGACTTTTTTTATGAAAAACTTGATTTACAGTATTAATACTCCTTCACATTTGTGGAATTTGATGATATGAAATTTCTCTTACAATGGTTGAAAAAAATACGAACTCACTTCACTTTTTCTTTACTCAAACTGACAACTTTAAGTTACCTACAATATGCAAATAATCTCAAGTGCTGCTTCCCATTAACGAAGTACGAAACTAAGTCTCATTAATTTTAATCCGACTTAAAACTGGAATGCTTCTGGTTATTCAGCAAATATTGCGTCGACGATATTACCAGGCGGCCCCATATTATTACAAAAAGTAAAGTGTTTTAATCATTATTTTTGCCTGTACTACTCATGGCAGGACATAATACCAGGATGGAAATAATCTTCAGATGGAAAAAATCACGCAAGAAAAGATCTGCTATTTCTTTGAAGAAAACATCTGAAAGAATCTATTTTTGTTTACTAAATGTTGTTGCATCTTTGTAAATGGAACCACTTGTATTTAAAGGCTGCGTTCAGTCAACCAAGCAACCGAGTTGCTTGGTTGACTGAAAACCTATTAAAACAATTCAGTCCTTTTAGGATTTTTTATTTCTATGTGTGTTTTCACCGGACGAATTTATTTATCGTTTTTTCTCTAAGAAAAAGTAAATTCCTATAAGTTTAAATTAATAGGTATGGTAGGATTTTATTATCACCCGTTTATATTGCCATATATCATTCAACGTTCTTGACCATGGCTTGTCAGTGCGGTAGCCTGCTTGCATTCACGAGACCCATACTTCGATCCTGCCCAACGAGCAGCTGTCCAGCTTTGAATGAATACCAGTATCAGAGGTGGTCAAGAAAAGTGTTCTGATCCCGAAGAATATATAATATATATATATATATATATCCTATATATATATGTATATATATATATATATATATATATATGTCAAGCTTTTATTTGCATGGATGGAAATGTATTAGGCGCTTGTCACCTAACGCTTTTGCTAGACTGGTATCAAGTAAAAAGAATTAATTATAAAATTATTAATTTATAACAATAAATAGAATAATTCATAATAGTAATAGATGACACGTAGGTTGGAATGTGGGTACACTCTTGAAATTATCTAGATGGCTGAAGATGGTACGTAGTGGTTTAAAATGTGGGTACATTCTTGAAATTGTCTAGATGGCTGAAGATTGTAGATCCATGATGACAGATCTTGCACCAGGTAAGTCAAAACGGTACATCCCAAATAGGTCATACAAGTTAAGACAAGATGTCAAACAGACAAGACACCATAGGCAAGATAATGTCAAGCAAGGCAAGGCAAGGTAAGGTAGAGTGTCTGCAAAATAAATACACAAACAATAGCTTAGAACAAAAGGTCACTGTTAACATATCACTATTAAACCATAATAGCTTTACATAATTATTTACATAGAACATAAGGTGTACAACAAAGAACAAATAACTTCTTACCATGTGAAAGGTTGTGGGGTTCGTAAGGTAGTGGCTATCACTTGGAAAGTAAATTAAAAGTAAACAAAAAGTAATACCAAGGACACTAAAATAACGAACAGAACAACCAACGCCATCTATTAAAGCGAATGCAAACTACACCCAAGGATGATAGAATGGACAACCAACGCCATCTATTGAATGAAAATAGAACCAACACTCCAGATTCTAGTTTTAAGAAAGGAAATACCTGACAAACCCCCATACCAAGAAAAACTAGAATCTCTAAATAAAACTATCATATTCAAAATATTATATACATCGGCTAAGCATGTCGGAATAGATATTATCCGACCCCTTGATATACTCAACCAGGAAATTATAAGGTTGCAGGCTAAGAGCCCATCGCATTAAACGATCATTCTTATTCCTCATGGAATTTAGGTAAGTTAATGGAAGATGATCTGTTTGCAGGATGAATTCTTTCCCATACAGATATTCCTTAAATTTTAAAATAGACCATACAATAGCGTAACACTCTTTATCAATTGTAGAGTAGCGTCTTTCTGCATCTGAAAATTTCTTTCCAGCATATGACACAGGCATAAGAACATTATCACTTTTTTGCAATAAAACTGCACCAATACCATCCATGGATGCATCCGTTCGAAGATAGAAGGTCTTATTAAAATCTGGCAATAACAAAATAGGAGATTTAGTTAGAGAAGCTTTCAGATTATAGAAACTTTTAATTTGTTCATCAGTCCATTTCAGAATATTGCAACTCCCTTTCTTAAGCATAGTTGTTAATGGTGCAGAAAGAACAGAGAAATGTGGAATGAACTTATTATAAAATCCTACAACTCCAACAAAATATCTTAATTGTTTCTATGTTTCTGGAAGGGGAAGATTTACTATATCAGCAATTCTATTATCAAGAGGTGTTAAAGACTTGTTACCAAGAGAATATCCTAAATACTTAATTTTCTTATAAGCAAAGAAGCATTTCCTAGGGCCAAACTGTTAATCCATGTCTTATCTTAACAAAACATTTTAAGATGAAACTATATGATCTGACCAATATTACTATAAATAAGAACATTATCAAAAGAACATGTAGTATTTTCCAAACCAGCCAAGACTTTTCTCATAAGTCTAACAAAAGTTGAACAAGCTGTGCTAAGTCCAAACGGCATCTTCTTGAATTGCATCAAACCATGCTTTGTTGCAAATGCAGTATACTTTCTGCTTTCTAAAGTTAAGGGTACCTGCCAGTATCCTTTTGACAAATCAAGTTCTGTAAAATAGACTTTATTAGCAAGCTTATGTAAAGATTCATTCATACGTGGCATGGGTTTGGCATCAAATACGGTTATTTCATTAAGACTTCGAAAGTCAACACACAATCTCAAAAATCCATCTTGCTTCTTAACGAAGACAACTGGGGAACTATATGGAGAATTAGATTGTTCAATTATATCCAATGAGAGCATTTGATCAACCTGATTGTTAAATTCATCAGTTAAACTAATTGGAACAGGATAAGGTTTAGCACGAACTGGAATATTAGGTTTAGCACGAACTGGAATATTAGAGGTCAATTTAATATCATGTTCCATATATCTAGCAACTCCAGGTCTATCACTAATTACATCATGAAACTTATCCAAAACATTAACAAGTTCATCAGTTTGAGAATTTTTAAGATCTTTACTTATTTGATAACTGGTTTTATCTACCTCCAGATATTCTATATCACATAGATCTGAAACAGGTTCTCAAACATTAACAACCTCAAAGTTAACATTACCAAACAAACCATTTGAAGTTTTGACCTCCTCTACTGCTTTTTGAATAACGTTTACAATCTTCCTTCTAAAGTACTTCTTCAACATATTGGCATCATACAGTTTAAGATTATTTCCTACTTTTACAAAATAGTCAACTCCATTACTATGGCAACGATCAATCACATAAGGTCCTTTCCACTGCATTAGAAATTTGTTTGTATTATTTGGCAACATAATTAGAACTTCATCTCCCTCCACAAACTTTCTTGGCTTTGCTTTACGATCAAAATACTCTTTATATTTACGTGAATTTATTTCAGCATTACCAACTGCAATCTGGGCCATCTCTTGCAATCGAGAACGCAGATCTAAAACATACTGGTAAGTAGTTTTGAGTTCATCATCAGCATTGTTACCAGCAACCAATTCATGAAGGATTGTTAAAGGGCCACGGACACTACGTCCGTACAAAAGTTCAAATGGGCTAAACTTTAGAGTATCGTTGGGAATTTCACGATAAGCGAAAAGAACAACAGGAATATACCGGTCCCATTCTGTTGGATGATCACTACAAACTTTCTTTAACATATTTTTAAGTACACCATTCATCCGTTCAACAGTTCCATTACATGCAGCATGATATGGGCTTGTGAATAAAGCTCTAATTGATGATAATCTATGTATTTCTGCCATGAGATCTGACTTAAACTGAGTTCCCCTGTCGCTTAGTATTTCTTTTGGTACAACTTCAAAATACTTTCTACTAAACCTTTCAGCTATAGTAACAGTATCAATATTCTGAGAGGTACAGCTTCAGGGTAGCGTGTAGCTAAATCAATTATTGTAAGAATATACTTGTGACCACGACTTGAGGCTGGAACAATCGGACCCACAATATCAACAGCCACTCTACTGAATGGTTCAGAAACTATAGGCATTTTACACAAAGAGACTTTCTTTACTCTTCCCAAATTTCTGACATTTATGACAAGACCTACAATATCTATCAATCTCTGCACTAGCCCTCGGCCAATAAGATTTACCAAGCACTTTGTCAATAGTTTTCCTAGAAGAAAAATGACCAGAAATAAGTGTTTCATGTGCAAGTTTCATAACTATCTCTCTATACTTGAGAGGAACTACATTTGCATTTACCAAAAATCTAGCTGATTTTACTTTGCTCACACTTACGATAAATCACGTTATTATGTACTACATACTTAACAACTCTCCCTTTGCAAGTTATTACTTCCTCCTCCTTCAAGCTTTTCCTAATTGACTTCAGAGAATCACATGTCCACTGTTTATTACTAAAATCTACTGGATTTCTTGAACTTGAACAGACAATCAAATCAAAGGTTTTAATATAGTTTTCTAAGACTCTGTTCTCTTGTAACCACATTAACATTTAACTTATTTACATCTAATTCGTTATCTGGCATAGGTATTTTACTCAACAATTCTATTCCTGCTGTATGTGATGTTTCAATCCAGGTATTAAACCCAACAATTACATCAGAACATTTAATTGGTGCTACGATAGCATTTACTCTACCGGAAAAGAATTTACTTCTAATATAACATCTAATTTTGGGCAGATATATGGGAACACCCATGAAATTATACACCTTCACAGTTTTAGCCTAACTGAGATAAGGTGTTGGAATCAAAGTTTCGTTAAGAACAACAGTATTACACCCAGTATCAAACAATACCTCTACTGTTTTGTTAAAAACTATTCCTTTCTCATCCACAATAGCATTCTTGGGTTTTTCTTCACTAGCTAGAGCGATACTGATCTTAGGAATATTTTTATTAGGAGATTTAGACTGAGCAAAATTAACAGGATTATTTGGACAATTGGGTTTAATATGACCAATTTCTTTACATAGGTGGCACTGCAATGTTTTAAGATTATCAACACCTACTTTATCAGATTTAGGTTGCATTCCTAACGTTGAACATTTATCAGACTTAAATTTAGAATTTCTACATTTGTTAAGTCCGTGAGCAATCAGATACCTATCAGCAGCTAACGCCATTTCATGAAAATTTTTACAAACCCTTTCTAAAAGAAATGTTTGCAAATCCCTTGAACTATTAGCCAACAATTGATCCATAATCATAAAATCACAGACATCATCATAAGATTTATTAACATCAGCTAATTGCAACCACTTATCAAAATTCTGTCTTAGTCTATATGAATACTGCACAAAGCTTTCATGTACCCACATTCCAACCTACGTGTCATCTATTACTATTATGAATTATTCTATTTATTGTTAAAAAATTAATAATTTTTATAATTCTTTTTACTTGATGCCAGTCTAGCAAAAGCGTTAGGTAACAAGCGCCTAATACATTTCCATCCATGCAAATAAAAGCTTGACAATTGGCGCTGTGAGTAGGATTCGAACCTACCCGGGAATATCCCATCTGATTTCCAATCACGTAGGTTGGAATGTGGGTACACTCTTGAAATTATCTAGATGGCTGAAGATGGTACGTAGTGGTTTAAAATGTGGGTACATTCTTGAAATTGTCTAGATGGCTGAAGATTGTAGATCCATGATGACAGATCTTGCACCAGGTAAGTAAAACGGTACATCCAACAGGTCATACAAGTTAAGACAAGATGTCAAACAGACAAGACACCATAAGGCAAGATAATGTCAAGCAAGGCAAGGCAAGGTAAGGTAGAGTGTCTGCAAAATAAATACACAAACAATAGCTTAGAACAAAAGGTCACTGTTAACATATCACTATTAAACCATAATAGCTTTACATATTTATTTACATAGAACATAAGGTGTACAACAAAGAACAAATAACTTCTTTACCATGTGAAAGGTTGTGGGGTTCGTAAGGTAGTGGCTATCACTTGGAAAGTAAATCAAAAGTAAACAATAAGTAATAAAAAAACACAGGACATCTAAAATAATGCAAATACAACAGAACAACCAACGCCATCTATTAAAGAACGAAAATAGAACCAAACTACACCCAAGGATTGAATAGAAATACCTGGACAACCAACGCCATCTATTGAATGAAAATAGAACCAACACTCCAGATATAAGAAAGGTAAAATACCCTGACCAATATATATATATATATATATCTATATATATATATATATATATATTATATTATATAAAAGCGTGTGTGTGTGTGTTTATCTTTTCCTATATGCAATAAACGATTAAACATTGGTTACAATAATGAGGTGTGTCTATTACCGCTATGTATGTGAATTCGACAGACATATGTATAGTGTGTAGTATGAGTATAGTATGGTAATATAGTATGTGATATATATATATATCATGTATATATATATATATATATATATAGATATATATTATGATATATATATATATATATATATATATATATATATATAAAAGACTGGTTACAACAGAATTCCATGTAATAAGAGAAGCCCGTAAAAATGCTAAAATATAGATAGAAAATATAGAGAGAAAATTAATATATTTCAGAGACTGCTGGTCTCCCTCTTCAGGTAGATGAATGAGAAAATTTTACAGAAAAGGTGGTATTTATACCAAGTGATCCATCCACAGGTAAGCCAATTTAGGTCACTCCCACTGATAACCTTCCTTTAATCCTCTTAAGCGTTGGTTGAATGAAAACTTTATGAATGACATCTGTATCCCATGTTCCTTTTAAGATGTGCATTACTTGTCTCTTTTTAATCAAGGCCGCTTCCATCATATGACTTTTGTACCGGCAGTTGCAGCTATAATTCTGTGGTTATGTTCATTTATATGGTTGAAAATAGCTGAGTTCTGGTGCCCATACCTAACTGACCGTTTATGTTGTATCAATCTCTGGGGAAGTGATTTTCCTGTAAATCCGATGTAAGATTGGTCACAGTCCGGGCATAGGATTTCATAAATGCCTGTATCCTTGGGGGATGTCTTTCGTTGGAAGTTAATCAGGGATTTAGCTAAGATGTTTGGTTAAGTAAATACAAAAGGGTTAGATTTTCTAAGAGTCTGGGTCACCGTCTTAATCCTGTCCAGGTGTGGAATTTTTATTTTATTGTTAGGTGTCTCTCTGGTCTTGTCTTGAGGGGGTCCGTAGAAAATTGCGTTTGCTTTGCAAATTGCTTTCTCAGTTATATGGTCAGGATACTTTAAAGACGAAAGTTGCTTACAAAAGAGTTCAAATTGTTTTTCCAGGAAATCTGGGAAAAAAATTCGTAAGGCTCCTCAGAATAGGTTGCTGGCTATGCCTATCTTGATAGGAATGTCGTGGTAGCTAAAGTAGTGAATGTATGAATGTGGGAACGTAGGTTTTCTGTATATGGTAAATTTGTATTCTGTCGTGTTTCTGATTATTAAGACATCAAGAAAAGGAATTTTGTTGTCTGTTTCCCATTCCACTTTAAATTTGATGCGGGGCACTAATGCATTTAATTTTGAAAGGAATCCATTAAAATTGCCACATCTATTGTTAGAATGTTATCTACATATCTCATCCACATGCATGTTTTTGGGTTTTATTGAATTCATTACTGTAGTTTCAAAGTATTCCATATACAGATTGGCTAAACAGAACTTAAAGGACTACCCATTGGCGCTTGACAAAATAATAAAGTTAGTTGAATTATGTTTTAGCCAATCTGTACATGGAATACTTTGAAACTACAGTAATAAATGCAATAAAACCCAAAAACATGCTGTGGATGAGATATGAAAGGCCTAGGGTTTTTGATTAATAATATATTGCCAATATGTTTGCTGTGACCTATGGAATGTGAAGAACAGTGGAGAAGCAACGACCTGAGAAAGCTGACGAATAGTTTCTGTGGATGGCGTGAGATAAAACTGCATAGTTAGACAAGTCAATGTACTCAGTTCATGGAACTCTTCTCAAAGTGCCTTTGGGAAAACTGGATGCAGCTAGTATTGTGAGGCGCTAACGAAGTGTGCGTTCGTAAGTGCGTGTGCGCCTCTTCTATTGAAAATGTTGGATACCCAAGTCTATGGGGGATTTTGATAGAGGCGTCTTTGGAAGAAAGGCAAGATGCCGTGGTGCTCACCAGGAGTTTTTTTATAATATAGTGCTTTAAGTGTTCCGGCTACTTGGGTGAGTGTTGAAGTGTTTTAGCCAAAGAGTGGCTTGTTGTCTGTTTCACATTTTACAAGAATATCTAATCTTTGATTTTGTTGCTAAACTTATGGGTACTTACGAGTGTGTTTCTCGTGTCTTTGAAACAGACGGTTCTGGTAAAGGGGGACCGAGAGTCTGAGGGGGACACAGTCCTGATGGATATAGACTTTTTGGTGACTACATACTGTCAGACATTTTACTGTTAGGGTTTTTGAGTTATTTAGATAGACTTGGATCATTATCTTTGTTACTTAATAAATGTTTATTTTATGATGCAACTCTCTCATTTTCATTACCTGTTAGAGTGGAGAGAGAGAGAGAGAGAGAGAGAGAGAGAGAGAGAGAGAGAGAGAGAGAGGTATCGCTTAGAGAGAGGTTTGGTTGTTTGCCTTGACGCTTGAGTTACACGTTTACCAAGTGAATAATGAGGAAATATCCTCATTACAGGTTTTGGTGGCAGCGGTGGGATAGGGGCATAAAAGTTTTTTTTTTATGCCTGGGAACGCCAATGAAGAGATAGGTGACCAGTTAGAAAATAAAGGGGTTATGGCTTAGCGATAGTTTTCGAACGACAAAGCCTTTGTGGGATTTTGGAAAATTGTTAAGTTGTTAGTTTTCAGTTACTAAATGAGAAAAAATTAGAAATATCTATCTGTTAACTGTGCTAAAGGGAGTGGGAAGGATTTTCTTAGACTTAGCATTTTTCCCAGGGAGTCAGCCTAGGAGCAGTTGCAAGCACTCAGTATGACTTCTGTGTGCAATGTCGAGTGCATCCTGAGACGCCCGTGCGGGTGTTGTTATTAGTGCATTACGCGAATTCCGAGTTCTTTTTGTTCCCATTATGGAGTGGTGAGTGTTAAAGAATGTTGTGTATGTTTTTTTTAAATATTTCAGGGTTATGGGATTAGTTCAAGAGGTCCAAAAAAAACCAAAAAATTTTTTTTGTCTTTGGCCATAGTAGCAGAATGACGTTTTCTTTATTTGTGCGTGTTAATATGAGGGTGTATTAAGATGTTTTTTCATGCATGTGAACTGTGCTTAGATAGCATATTTAGCTTGGAGACAGAGCGGCCACTGAATAATACGGGCTCAGCACATTTCTGCTAACCGCACAGAGAGGCGCATTGCGAGGGGACTACTGGCATGCCTCGAGAGATAGTGCAGGGGAGGGTATTACTGCTGGTACTACTGGTCTACCTCGGGGAGTGTTCTATCGCTTGACGGGGGAGTGTCAATGCTAATTGGGGGGGAGAAACTTTTTTTTTTTTTCTCAGTGTGGGTGAACTCCTCCTTCCTTTTTTTTCTTTGTCGGGCTGTTGAAGACAAGTCTGGCCTTGACAATGAATACTAAGATATCAGCTGATTGATTAGTTGATGAAGTTGAAAAACGCCCGTTAGAGTCTTTTTTTTTTTTAGAGAAAAGAGATTTTTTCTCTCTTGGATGAAGAGAAAAGGAAATAAAAAGAGAATTGAAATGCATTGTATGGGTGTATGTTTTCCTTATGCTTTGGAAGACACAAAATGGGGATACGCAGATTATTATTATTTTTTTTTATTGTGTTGGAGGGATTGCTTTGAAAATGGTGCCGAGTGGTGATGTATGGTGATGCCCGATGCCGTGAATGGTGTCATGTCTGTGTTGTGTGTCATAAGGTTCAGCATTACTGTGTATGCTATTTGAATTTCGCCCTTACTTGAGATCTTTGCAAGAGAATTATTGCTATGGAGAATTATTATTATTATTAATAATTATTATACTTGAGATGTGTTACGAGGGTTGCTTAAGTATAATTATCATTACGGGAGACTTGTTTTACGAGAGATTTGA
>NC_061108.1:110987855-110997855 GCF_015104395.2 Macrobrachium nipponense
TATGAAGCAAAAATTAATCTTTGTCAGGCCTTAAGAGACACTTCTCTTACCTTTTCTTCTGTATAAGAGCAGGCTATGAAGCCAAAATTAATCTTTGTCAAGCCTTAAGAGATACTTCTCTTACCTTTTATTCTATATAAGGTCAGGCTATGAATTTTTCTTCAAATCTTTACTTCCTCGAATTTGAAATTAAGTGGTTTTCATATCGTAGTTTACTTTAAAGCATTGTACGCCAGTAATCTGGAATGACTATTTCTCAAAACAAATGCCTAAATCATTTGATACTTATGTGCATCAATTTTCACCATTATTAGAAAACCTTTTTAATATTTCATACCAAATTTACGTTTATTTCTATAACTTTCTCCAAAAACACTTCGTAAGCATTACCACAGATATTTAAAGTTTCTAGTTCTGTAAGCTAAAGGGATTTTAGCAAAATGTATCGTCTACTGGACTTTTATTCATTTAGCTTTAGCGGCAGGTAGCATTTTGGTAGATTTAAAAAAATCACGACACTGGTTGAAACAATTGATTATTAGACCCTTAAGTGCAATGGAAATGGGCAACATGAAGAGGAAATTTTATATATTAATAATACAGCACAGGTAGTTCGTAAAACGTAATGTCATTATAAAATAATTACATAAATCTTTCAAAATTATATTTGCCAGCTAAGCAAGGGTACCTAAATTACCACCACAATAAAATGAAACTTTTGGTTACTAGAGTAAAGAATAATTTATTAAACATCATATTTGCAGTAAGGTCCATGATAAGGTGATTAAAGTTGATGTGACCAAACTCCCTTGTAGGTGATGGAAGGAAATGGAGGATAACAGAAAAGCTACAGTGGAAAAGAATATTTTATTTTTGATTATTGAGTGCTAGGTAGTTGGAAAAATTTCCTGAAATAATTTTCAATATTTCATTTTATGTAATTTTTTTCCTTCAACGTTTAATTAACCAGTAGAATTAGAACTTGGCAAAATGTAATAGAATTAAATTTTAGCATTATTGTCTCTTGCAATTATGTTAGTCCTCATGGAATACCAGAATTAAGATCAAATAAACGCATGGACTGAAGAATAAAATCTTAGAGAAAATATCCTTCGAATACAAAAAGTCTATTGTTCAATTTTGTCAGTAGAGAAAATATCCTTCAAATACAAAAAAATATATTGCTCAATTTTGTCATTCCTAAGATATCGTTGTCAGTCAATAGTAAATCTCAAAGGCATTGAGGACAAATGCAACATTTCATGAATTCTCTCGAAGGCAGCACAGACAAGGGAACAATCAGTATTCGACCTAAAGAATTCGAAACAGGAAAAGCGTTCCCTCAAAATTTAAGATGAAATCGCTTAACTTAAGGTCCCTCTTCGCGATTCTTGTATTTTGTTTAGAAAAAGTTAGAATGGCTAGGATAAATAATGGGGGTATGAAATATTGTATGTATATAACCATATGGGATATAAATCATAATACAATACTATAAAGAAAAATATAGAGGAACTGGAGAAGTGAAATAGGGTTGAGCAACAGCACTTCAAAAATGCTGAGGAAATTATCAAGTAAACAACGGGAAACAAAATCTCTAGGATTTGAGCAGATCTACACGTTAATTAAAATTTCAGTAATATATTGAATATATTTCTTAAAAGGGATGAGTTACTTTCACACTGTGTAAATGAGTAGTTTGAGAAATATCGTGCATTAAGTGCATGCGATTTATTGAAGATGTAGTAAATGGAGTAATAATGAATGCGAAGATGCGAAGATGAGAAGGCAGAAATCACATTGTAGCGTATTAGGAAGGTGAGCACTTTGAGTAAATATATTGTTATATTCTGCAAGTTTCGATTCTGATTGAGGTAAAATTCACTGAGCGTTGTCAACGTGAGGTAAAGTGGTGCGGTGAACCAAAAACCACCCCCCCCCCCCCCCCCCCCCCCCCCCCCCACCCCCTCCACTTCCCAAGCGTGAGGACTTGGTGACCTAGCTTACTTTTTAAGAGAGTATATTGCGGGGCAAATTCCTCCAGCCAGATAAAGGCCTGGCGTTCTAGAATAGATCGGAACCCTGTTATTTATCTTAATTACAGTGCCACAGGTTAGGTTGGGGGCTGTGGGGCACTCCAAGGATTTGGGGGAAGCACTTCGGTTACCAACCATATTCTAATGAGAGTCCTTCATAAAAGTTACATTTAGATACATTAAGTAATTATTAAAATTTAAACATGCCTTCGTCTAAAGTTATTTTACACAGCTTTTGGCCATCACTTAATTGTTCCAACTAAGTAATTGTCATTATTTTCATTTTATGTTTATTTTAAAGATTGCAAATTTCTCACACGTTTTCTCTCCGGATAGGCTTAACAGCAACCTATCATGTTTATTTTACATTGATAAAAGGTCTGTCTACAATACTTCAGCCCCACCACCATCTCTCTCTCTCTCTTCTCTCTCTCTCTCTCTCTATCTTCTTCTCTCTCCTCTCTCTCTCGCCTCTCTCTCTCTCTCTCTCTCTCTCTCTCACACACACACACACACACACACACTCACTCAAATAAACACGCGCATGAAACAGGAAATGTATATATGGTTTCCAGATAATCCAAAGTGACCATGTTTACTTCATACACATCCGTTCCAGTCGCACAGTGCAAGATATTTGGTGCCCCACTGATGCTAAACTAGCAACTGCTTCAGTGTTATTCCTTTGAACTGCATTTCCATAAGAATGGTTTCGACAGTCAGCATAACTCTGTTATTACGAGTGAATGATTGTGCTTAATTACAACGAACTCCGTGTAGCCATCGTGTTAACTAGGTCAAGGAGTTGGATTTGAGTGATCTACGAGGTACAGTAAATGTATCAGTAGTGATAGTATGTCTGCTTTTACGGTGACGCGTTAAAAATAGAAGTAGTGTTTTCTTTTTATTGTATTCTTTTTAAAGGATTAGAATAAGGGCTGTAAAATAGCTGTCCTTAGTTAAACAACGATCATATAATGGAAATAATGCGTTCATTCATGCACAAACCAAACGCCAAATTCTTGTAAAAAAAATGCACCGAACACTTGTCTTCAGATATAGAGACCAGTGAATGATTGTGCTTAATTACAACGAACTCCGTGTAGCCATCGTGTTAACTAGGTCAAGGAGTTGGATTTGAGTGATCTACGAGGTACAGTAAATGTATCAGTAGTGATATGTATGTCTGCTTTTACGTGACGCGTTAAAATAGAAGTAAATGTTTCTTTTTATTGTAATCTTTAAAGGATTAGAATAAGGGCTGTAAAATAGCTGTCCTTAGTTAAACAACGATCATATAATGGAAATAATGCGTTCATTCATGCACAAACCAAACGCCAAATTCTTGTAAAAAAAATGCACCGAACACTTGTCTTCAGATATACATAGAGACCAGACTCCTCCCCCTGCAGAAATCAAAGAAACCATTGTCAAAAACTCAATTATGGGGTATGGAATGTTTCTAAGATATATAAATAAATAAATTAGTAAAAAAGAACCAACCAGATATGATGGGATGGTTGGGGGGAGGGAATACTTTTCTCTTACTACTAATTGTCTTTTCCACTAGTCAGTAATGTACAACAGTCGCAATGCATTTTATTTTCATCTGCAGTCTGTGTGCATTACGTCAATGTATAGTTATATATTATGCATACAAACTGTATATATATATATATATATATATATATATATATATATATATATAGATTATAATATATATAATAATCTAATAAAAATGTCTTTATTCCATTGAAAAGAAATTAAAATATATGCAAAACTGGCTCATACCCTTCCTGATTACAGTCCATTGATATAACTTGGCTGGATAGCATCACCGAAGAAAATGATCATAGAAAATTGTTTACCTCGGTGGAACTTGTAAAATAATATTTATTAAAAACGCTGTATCGAACGAAAGTTTATACCAATATGCCTTATATTTTATCTTGCAATAATTTATCAACAGTTATACCATCAAGGCGTGATGCGACCTCCAGCTTACTCGGGACGCGTACAAAATTTTCCCCTTATGCGTAAACTGTAAACATTATATTCCTAGCTTAATATGAAGTGGTCGTCGTAATTAAGACCCATAATTAGTACTACTTATACTAACAACAAAGATCAAATTAAAATAGCACAAATTAAACACTTTCATATATTCTCAGTTACGAGTGGAAACAAAATATTCGAATAGAAACAGCCTAAATTCAGCACATCAAATAAGTTAAAACGTGCTAAATTCCACAGTCAATTAGAGCCTTGTTTCACCAATGAAAATTCAAATAAATACGCTACAGTTTATCAGAAATAGTTTTTCTGTACTGTTTAACATTCACATTTTTTTTTCAAATTCATTCTAATTTAAAAAAAATAGATAAGATATATTCTATTCTAAAATTCTTGCATCTTTAACTCAACGCTAAACTCCCTGAGTAAATAAACTGGTGAAAGTCACCATCTTAATGCTATCTATTTACGTCTCTCGTTATTCAAGGATACCTTTTCTAGTGAATGCCTGAAATTCCCTAAGAAAAGAGTGCTGGCTAGATGGTTTCCTAGGGTGATTCAATCTTACCATATTAGAAGAATAAGGAATGTACATAGCTATTCTAATAAACCTAAACGGAGATAGAATAAATGAGAGGTCTTGCATATAGAGAACATTCTTGTGCAGAGCACGCTACTATTCGAATGCGAAAAAGCTTAAATGCAGTTGATATTAACATGTAAAAGGCACAGCAGTATGCAGAATCGATTTTTTTTATTCCAAATATATGTATCATTGACACAGCCATAGAAATAAAATACGCACTATCAGAATTATACCAGAAATCCTCTAAGTGATAAACGTTTTTCAATACTGCATTAATGTTTGAATACATATGCATGTATTTCATATTTCACGGAAAAGAGTATCATATTCAGAAAGTTTAAAAGGGGAATCCGGTGGCGGGTTTCCCATTCATTCTGAATTCGATTCAGGCACCTACACTGAAGCGTTTTCCGGTAAATGAATAAACCTAACGACTCGAAATAGCGTTGGCCCTCTCCATTCACGAATAGAGGAAGGCACGAGCGTCCACCATATAATGTAATTCTCGTATAAAAGATGACATTTTATTAGGAGAATTCACTGAAACATTTTACACATACAACATTATTATATACTATATGTATATATATATATATATACATATATATATATATATATATAATATATATATATAATATATATATATATATATATATATATATATATATATATATATATATATATATATATATAATTATATATATATATATATATATATATATATATGATATATAATATATATATATATATATTATATATATATATATATATATATATATATATATATATATATTATATATATATATATATATATATATATACCACCGGAGAATGACAGTCAGGAGGTCAGTACCAAGCGCTTTCTCCTATTTATTCAGGCATCGTCGAAGAACAAATGAAAAACAGTCGGAAATAAGGTTTAACCATACAAAATCCAAAAACATGTATAAAACTGAATACATTAATTTTGTTGGCTTATATTTATCAACAACTTTTTCAATTATGAAGGCATCTAGTTTAAACAAGCCTAGACTTAATTGTAGAATACTTCCATTACTTGACCTGATGAAACAAGATTCAATGATATGCCTTTTAACTTTGTCGCTACGCGGGACTAAGGATCTTGCTTCATTCCAATTACCAGGATGATATAAATCTCTGATATGCACGAATAATGCATTCGATATTTGGCTAGTTATCACAGAATATTAGTGTTGTTCCGGTTTGTCTGCAACATATTTTATCACACTTTTTACAAGAAATTTCATATATGCAGCCAGAAACATCTTTATGAGAATGTTTTATTACAAAACTCTTACTATTAAAATGACTGAAAACATCATACAAATTTTAGAATTTTAAAAACATTTCATCACACGATACTTTGAGAATGTTATGATTACTAAATTCAAGTTTGTCATTAGTTGAATAAAATGTTTTCCATGCTACATCTGCAAAAGTCTGTGGGTATTTAAGTTTCAAGGCAATGCCATAAATAGTTTAAAACTCAGCGTCAATAAACTGCCGGCTACAGACACTTAGAGCCCTTAAGAACATCCCAGAAAAAACAGAGAATATAACATTTTGATGGCGATTGGAATAATAATGAACAAATAAGGCAAACTTATTCGATTTTTTGAAAAGGTGAAATTTCTATTATGTCTATGGACTGTTACATCAAAAAAACACAAATTTCAAGTTCTCTCTTCCTTTACAGTTAATTTTATATAACTAAATTATTTAGCTTAATAATCAGAAACTTTTGGAGATTTTCGCGAACCGGCCAAATATAGAAAATATCATCCACATACTTAAGCCATGTAACTTTTTGGGGCAAAATTCTTGGTATGAATTTTGTGTAAAAAAATATTCCATGCAATAATAATAAATATTAAATATATATATATATATATATTATATATATATATATATATATATATATATATATAATATATATATATATATATATATATATATATATATATATATATATATATATATATATATTATGTGTGTGTGCACCCTCGATATTAGTAATACTTATAAGTGGAAAATGAAGTTGATGGCAACAGCTGCACCGTAATTATGCCAGGTGGATTATCTCACAGTATGGTTTTGTAAGGTTATCTTCCCACTCAAAGTAGAGAATTGCTTAGGAACGTGTTGTAGACCCCTTTAAGAAGCAAATGGTCTTGGCAATCACAATGTGACCCATGTAGATATAATAATAATCTTGCCAAATAACCAAAGCTTTGTGAATATTACTAGGTTTATTCCGGATGAGAAGAACTGTGAAGTAGTTGAGTTGGTTTTGGAGGAGTGATGTATTTGGACCTTGTGAGGGAAAGATGAAAGGTAAATGGTTGCAGAAATGGTAAAAATAAAAGATGATTGGATATGAGGGTGTTGAAAGTACTGGACTGTGCTAAGTGATTTAAATGGTAATGTAGGTAACAGGGAAGCAGTTGATGTGAGTACGAATGGGGATCTTGGAGTAAATAAAAAATGGAGTAAATCTTGTGGAAATCTGTTTGGAAAGACATTTAGTGCAATAAATTTAATCTATTCATACCATTTTATGTGACTGTTATAATTTCTATTTTGTGAGTATCAAGCATTTTTTGCTATCAGTATGCTGCTGCAAACATATTTCTAATGTACGTAGTTGCTAGTTAATATTCGCATAAATCGTGGTTTAGAATGATGCGAATAAATTTTTAAGGTAAGAAAGAACATCATGAAGACAGCAACATCGCTTCAATATCACATCATAAGAAATAACCCCAACCCCCCTTTCAACCACCCACCCAAAAAAGGCAGTAATATCGGGACATATTAAGAATTATTTTCATGCAATACATATCACAAAATATACCGGTGCAGATTGCGTATTTTGTGAACGAATATTATTATCCATTTTATATTCATAATACCGCTGTACATAATTCGTTGAAGTAAAAGTATTCAAAATTCTGTTGCGTTATCAACAAACCGTATCAGAAATAGTCAGATACATAGACTATTATCATTAAAGAATGTGAATTCACAGTTTATAAATGCTGAAGATTGACTGCTGTGATAACGTTTTCGATTTAGAAAATTATAATCAATTGGACTGGGATTATGGAAGTTATAAAAGATTTGAGGTTATGGAGCACTACGATTAAAATTACCCCGCATTAAAACTTATTTTGAGCAACAAATATTCACACTTACGTTGTCTGTTTGATCATTTTAATTCTACAGGTTTTATTGCAGATAAGTTTATTTATACACGCTACACACTGTTATTGACCTACATTCTTATTTATAATTATATTTACTGGTTCATATTATGAAATACGTATTGTAACATCACCCATTGCAAATGTCGTTACCGTCATAATGATGCCCAATTTACTATAGTTCGTATCCACACTTCTCAGTTACACAAGGGCTTTGGTGGATCTATTTATCTAATATCTATATTGTGTTTTGTATGTGTAGTATATCAATGTGTAATTGCAATAGTCCGTATTTCCTTTTTATGCAACTTGCAAAAACATATTTTCATATTTCTTTTTACAGGATGTTCATTTAAAATTAAGTTACCTCATTACATAATGCAGCTTAGTTGTTGGCTTCACCCTATAGCTCATTAAATAAAATAAGTACATCTAAGTATAATAATAATAATAATAATAATAATAATAATAATAATAATAATAATAATAATAATAATAATAATAATAATAATAATAATAATAATAATAAGCCTGTGCAAGAAACATCAGCTACCTTGCAGTAATAAGTGGTACGAGCACCAACCTGAGGGAGTGATAGAAAACGATCAGGCAAAGATCCTCTGGGACTATGGTATCAGAACAGATAGGGTGATACGTGCAAATAGACCAAACGTGACGTTGATTGACAAAGTCAAGAAGAAAGTATCACTCATTGATGTCGCAATACCATGGGACACCAGAGTTGAAGAGAAAGAGAGGGAAAAATGGATAAGTATCAAGATCTGAAAATAGAAATAAGAAGGATATGGGATATGCCAGTGGAAATCGTACCCATAATCATAGGAGCACTAGGCACGATCCCAAGATCCCTGAAAAGGAATCTAGAAAAATTAGAGGCTGAAGTAGCTCCAGGACTCATGCAGAAGAGTGTGATCCTAGAAACGGCGCACATAGTAAGAAAAGGAGGCAGGATTCAACCCGGAACCCCACACTATAAATACCACCCAGTCGAATTGGAGGACTGTGATAGAGCAAAAAAAAAAAAAAAAAGTAATAATAATAATCGTTATTATTGTTATTTTCATAATTTTCATAACATTAAACTGAAGTTAACACACCATACACAGCAACTGTACATTTCAGAGCCTCCCCATATTAATTTCAAAGTGAAATGACTTACGAATACCCACAGTGACAAAGAATGGAGAATAATATCATCCAGTTCCGAAATGCTGCTGCATTCGAGGGACGCGAACCTGAAGAAAAGGAGATTGAAAGCGGGATTCAATTTAGTCCAAAACCGGTGTAAAGGAAAGGCTCGAATGGAGGGCGTCTTGGGTTAGCATGATCCTCCTTCCACAATGGCCTTCCCGATGCGAATGTCATACACATCTGGAATAAGAGCAAAGCTGCGTGTGCTATAATATGCGTTCTTGATATTTTTTTGGGGGTGGGACTGAACTCTTCTCGGGCTGGTTATACTAAAAGAGAGAGAGAGAGAGAGAGAGAGAGAGAGAGAGAGAGAGAGAGAGAGAGATGGAATGGTAGAGAGAGTGATATAAAAGAGAAGAATGGTAAAACTACAAGGAACAGCGAAAGTTATCTGGAAAAATAAGTGAGAGGACAAGATTATGTGAAAATAGAATTATCTCTGAAAAATACAAATGATAATGAAATAATTATAGGTAAATATGAAATACAAATGAAAAGAAAAACCTAACCAAGTATAGAAGACAGAATGCTAAATAGTAGTAAAGAAATAGAAATAACTATTTATCATTTTGTATATAGGCTATGACAAGGTAGTCATCTACTACCAACAAAACTATATGAAGCGTTTTTCATTGTCTTCAAAAAAGGGTCTCGTATTTCTTTTACTAGTTACCTAAAACTCGAGCCTTTACTCAAAATGTTGGAAAACCGCATCACGAAATTATAAATATGAGGAAATATTTATGGTATCTAACGGTAGGACAGCAAGGTTTTGTCCGATCTATTCGCTCAAAGGAGTTGAAAGAACAAGAAATACCCGCAGCCTTAACATGAGTAATAAATTATAATACCTTATTTAAGGAAAGTTTGATTTCCGTTTCAGTCTCAAAGATCAGAAATATAAATAAAAAAAAATAACGTTAATTTGC
>NC_061108.1:111000355-111005355 GCF_015104395.2 Macrobrachium nipponense
TTCAATTTTCACAGTTTAATCAGAACCTGACTCTTGCTGCAATTTGCTTAATTTTTCACATTTTTAAAATTATTTTCTCCCTATTTTATTCATTATTCATGAGCCATCCACAATCCATTCCCTTCCCGATTTAGTACAATAACCTTTCTCCTAGTCTAATTAGCCTTCTGTGATTTTATGCATCACTCGAACCATAAGGATATCAAACAGTTGAGGTGATATAATATCCACTTCTCAGACTCACACAAGTTGCCAGCTCTCATTTAGTTATAAGACTTACTTTACTCACATCATCGAACTTTAAAATGCACTCAACTAATTTTTATACTTTAGGTATCCATGATATTACATATGTTTCTATTTTAATACATGGGTTTTCTTAGTCCATATTTTTCTTTTTTTAAATAATGCAAATTATTGCTTCAAATTACGAGCACCTGACTTGAATATTTTAAAAGTAGCTTTCAACATTTAAATTGTGAAAAATGCATTTTTGGTATACATTATCTGTTGATATATGCTGGTCAAGTATACAAGAACCACTTCATGCTTACGAAATATGTTTTAGAAAATAGTACTGCTAGTTTCACCCTCTTCAAACATCACACAATCAGTCGTTTATCGTAAAACAGTTAAGGTTTTATTTCAGTTTCTTTGTCTCTTTTACTAACGTGAAGGCCTTTATGCTCAAGAATTTCTCCCTGGCCACTCTATTCAAGCCTCGTTTAATTCTAGAGCCGTCAATTGAAAGCAATAACGTTCGTTTAAAAACACATTTCCTGGATGCACGCATCGCTTGGATTTAAAGCTGGCACTTTGCGCCGTCTCTTAAATTTCCTCCGGAGTTTCTGGGCATTATCGGCTTGTTTATTTGCACTTTCAGGAAAAAAAGTTGTTGAATTGGTTTCAAGATTGTTTTAGCTTTTTTAATTGACTGAAAGCTTAGGAAATGTAAATCTTTTTAGTGTTTTTGAAAAGGTGATATGATAACGTTCAAATTATTTAATTTACTCAGATATACTGGTGGTTTCCAAATATCTATTTTCTCTATAATCTTCAATTATATAAATTGACTTAAGCTTCATAAATGCCACACTTTATTTTATTTCTTTACTTAAATTTACAAATGAAGAGAAATGTTCAGGGTAATGACATGCATGATACTTGCACACCCGATATTAGATTCTCTACTTACAAACTCTAAAAACAGTAACACAATAACTTAAGGAGAATGGTTTTAAAAGATATTGAAACCAGATCTTGGTTGCTATAGAGGATAAAAAAGTAAAGTGCCTGAGCTAAATATTATAGATGTAAGTGAAATTTAAATGATAAATGCCAATAGTTTATGACGAGGAATAAGGAACGTAATGGATAGAAACGACGATGTAAAGATGAGGACACGGATCAAAGAATTTTATGTTTATGTCATGTGGTGAATATAAAATAATTTATTTATGAAATTTAGGCTATAATACCAAACATTGAAATATATATATTAATAATATATTTATTAATATTATAAAATTATATATATATATTAATAGATAATAATATTTATATATAATTATATATTATATATATTATATACTATAGCTATATATTATTAATATATATATATATATATCATATATATATATAATATATAAAATATATAATTATATTATATATAAATCTTATATCTACACACACATATATATACAATGAAAAGTTGAAGAGATGAAGTTCAAGGATCTAAAAGTGGAACTGTGAGGAAACTCGACAATTCTATCTATTTTGGCGTGGAGTGTGCGATTAGAAAAGATAACTGGTTCGCTGAAAGGGGTGGAACTTGTAACCAGGATATCCAAGAAACAAGAGAGTACGAAATAGACAAAGGCAGTGGTATACTTTTATAGAAGTAGTCGATTTGATGTTGATGATTCTTTGATTTAGGTATCTGATTACCCGCAAGGCTTGTCTAAGAGTTTCAAAGCCCATTCAGTTAAAATCATGGGGAATAAAAATTTCCGTTGTTTGATACAGGCACAGAATCAAAGCTGTTTTTCCTTACCAACAATGAAAGCGTAGCTTTAGTGGCTTTGAAAACACCAGAATTTTCATTTTAATTCATTTCATATCTTTCACTTGCTAACTCTGATGCGTCTATGTATCTGTGTGCGTGTGTGTGTACGTGTGTGTGTCTGTAAAAAGACGTATATGATGATGGTCGATTCGAGTCACGGAACACGGAAGAAAAAATTCTTTTTATTCTGTGGAAGTTCCTGATCATGTGGAGCTTCAAAGTTACTGCCGGTAAGGTTCTAGAAAAAGGGTTTCAAATGCTGACAAATGTTTGGCTTAGAGAAGATTATGTTGTACATAGCTGCATTTTGTTACGGATTAAATATAACTTTTGGTTTTGAAGGTTTCTCATGTTACCTGATGAAATCAATATTTAATTTTGGAGAACGTAGGCAATTTAGGCTTTTATTTCATAGTCAGGACATAGTGATGATAGATATTTTGAAGTCACAATATGTATACGTTGACGAATATGAAAAAAAAATTATAACATTAGTTCATACGTCTTCAAACGCCCTGAAGATTTCGGTAACAATTTTTCTGGGTTTTGTATTCACCGAAGACATTATGGCTATTTGTATTATAACAATGAAATGCAAACATAAAATAAGTAAAAGCTTTGAAAGAATATAAACACCAAAACAGAGTAATACATAAATGCAAATTAATTAATTATATAAATCGCCAGATTCTCTCATTTCCATTTAATTCTTGCAAATAAAAGGTTTTTTCACCTAAGTAGCATCTTGCTCTTTATATAATAAAGATTCTACGTTTTAAAATGTTTTTATAAAGTCATAAAGCATCGGTTAGAAAATTTAGTAATAGAGAAATAAGTAATATAAATTTTTATTAAAAAAATCCCATGGGTAACTTGGCAGCCGCAATGCAGACATTATTTTAGACTCATTAATGAAATGGTGGAATGTCAAAATCTGGTTCTTTCGGCGAGTGCAAAAATTCCTTGAATGATGTGGAAGTTTTAAAATCTTTTTGAATCATTTATGATAACCACAGCAAAACTTTGCAATAATTTGTGGAAGCGTATTTGTCGATAAAACGAAATTAACACAATTTACCTCTTGTGCTAGTTATGTCATCCTAATTCTATTTGAAATTTATTATTCATCCCAAATACATAATAGATAATTTTGTAAGCTCAACTTTATTATTGCAATATTTGATTAACAGTTACTTCGTTTAAATTCACGTAAATACTAAAGACGGCAAATCATGTGTTTATATGATGAAACAAAAAATTATCATCAGAATATGCAATATATTTTGTTTGAAATAGAAACTGAATTTGAGCATCTTTTCTTTGTTAATTTGCGTCACGTGCGGCGAGTACTTCTGGAGTAGGACTGACTGATTAATACTTTTTCCTGAAAGCGCATAAATCTTCACTTCAAGAAAACTTCATATCTATGAAGGCTCTAACTTTATTGTGCGTTTCTTGCAATTATTTCATGAACACTATTGTAAAGAAATATATTATTCTGATGTAGATGATGAAAGTCTGCTCGTATCATGGAACATACATGAGAGAAAAGAATAATATTCCTCCCTGACATTAATTTTGTTATGTCCACTTTGTTTGAAATAACCAACTGAACACTATATTATTATACTTAAGTGAATCAGTTTTATATAAACTCTAAACTCTCGGAAAACAGAACTTGAGCAGTTTCCTCATACGAATATCGTTAATAACAGAATCAAACGCTTTATCAATAAAAAAAAATGGGCTTTCGAATTAACATTATTATAGTGCAGAATCGTGGTCTTTTAATAGAAAACAAGTAGAACTAGTGCAACAGCTGCCTATCAGTGAGCCATAATAGCCGTGTTATTGTAGGAAGGCCGTCGACAATAGATAGTTAGGTAGGATAGACAGATTGATAGATAGATTGATTGACTGATAGATTAATGTTCGAACAAAGAAAGAGATTAGGTGTAGCCATTATGATATAAAATTAATTTCGTTCAAAAGGATGCTAGATCACATCTGCTGGCACAGTGAACTACTTGGTATTCTACGTGTTCTCTTAAATCAACAAACCACTTTCCTATAATCATAGCAAAATCCACAGGAGGCGAGAGAAGTCACGTATCTATGGAGATGATGGTCTGAACATTACTGCAAACAACACCCAATCAGCTCTTGGAGCGATTTAGAGCAAGGATAGGTCAATAAGAGAAATCCAAGATATCATCGTTGCTAGTGGAAAGTAAAGTTGTTTAGTCTTTTAAACCTCGAATGCTGAAAAGACGTGAAATAGAGTAGGTGATTTAATGGGCATGAAATAAATGTAAGCAGACTTAATGTTGTCTGCTTAAGAATTTTTGTCTTCTGTTATGACTCGATGTAAAGAATTTCTTTTAGCATGCATTCCAAGTGTTGAATGGCAAAAGAGGGAAGCGTTTGGAGAGAAAATTATGAAGAAAAATAATTGTTGATCTTTGAGTCTTCAGAGGCTGATTTGTTGCTAACTGTCAGGGGGGTGGTTCATCTACCGAAGACCCAGTTATTTACTTTAAACTTATTATCTGCCTTATGTTTTAAATGGTCTTGTCACGCCTATTTTCATTCCTTTTGGCGTAGAATTGTTTATTTCCGAATAGCAGGGAACCGGTTGATTCTCTTATCTTAACGTGAAATTTCTTGCATAGTGACAGCATGATGTTCTCTAGAATTCTAGAATTTTGTGATGCGCAAAGCATCAGCTTTCCGTTTGTGCACTGAGTAAGGTTGCCTTCTAAAAAGTCACGACCCTTTAAGAGGCCAACAGACATATGTATTGATATCCTTCAGCGTTCTGACTTTTGTTGCTTGATGTCGATAAATCAAATTACATACAGATATAAGGATCGTCTGTCTTTGGTGGTAACGCATCATATCACCTAAAACATGGCAGTACAGAAATATTTGCGAA
>NC_061108.1:111012855-111022855 GCF_015104395.2 Macrobrachium nipponense
TAATTTTGTATTTTTCTAGATATTGATCGTTTGGTCTACAAGCCTTCAAGGATAAAAGTGCTTTTTATATTAAAATTTTTTTCTTTTGCGCTTACTAAAACATAATCAAATCAAGTAATTATTTGTGTCTTTTGGTATTACTACAATATAACAATAGTATATATAGGTTTTGCTCGCTTTGTCGTTAAAATGAAGGTATAAAATTATGAAAATTTCAAATTATTGTAGAAAGTTATGTATAAACGCTAGTCATACGTGTAAACACACAGTAGTTATAACTCTAACCCATGAATAAATAGCATGTGGACACCGATAAACTCATGCAATTCCAAATTTAATGAGAAAACAGAAACCAATTCTCTCTTGATATTTTTTATTTGTCCTGTGTGTAATATGCATGAACTCAGTAAATGCAATCAAGGAGCAGAAATAAGATTTGGGAGTTTGTGGAAAAGAAACAAGTGAAGTTAAGCAAGGACTTGGACTGACATTTCCCAGGCTCTTGCAATTTGAAAAGGGTAAGACGCACGTCATGATACTAGATAAGATTGCCAGCGAAAAGTCGTGGAGCAAAACCGAAATTCATAAAAATATATTCAACCATTTTGCATTTTTCTACTTATTCATTCTTTCTTGGATTAGTAGCTTTGATTTTCCATTCTTAAAAATCTATTAATTTTAGAGCCCTATGATTTTTTTGCTGGTATCTGCCAAATACCGTCTTCATTATGATAAAACTCCCATTTAAACAGTCCAAGGCATGAGTTTGAAACACCAGTGATGCTTGACTTTATAATAACAACATTCATTAACATTCTTTTTAATCATGTCGTTACATGGAGCTACAGATCTTGTTTCACTGCTGATGATAGGCTGATCAGAATCCATCAAATGCGAACATAATATAAAGTAATTTCCGGTCCTCGGAACTCTGTATTGGAATAACACAACTAAAATAAGTTTTCATGTTTTCCAAAACAAGCCAAAAACAAACTCAGACTCACCCAAACGCCTTCTCCCTCACTTTCATCCTTCTATATTCTTGAACCATATAAACTTTCTGTAATAATCTATACAGCCACCACACTCAAAACTTAGTCCTTGAACTCAACACATTTTTACTACTTCCCTTATCCTCACATTGCATCTACACCATCCCTAGTTTATATCTTTCAACTACCCGAGACACAAATGTTTGTCAGTTTTATACCTGTATAATACTTCTTTTCAGTGTTACAATAAACCAATAAACCATCAAACATTGCCGTTCAACGTAGCATCTGTGACCACCCAAAATTCAGAGTATGAGGCTATAGTCTTTTAAGAGCATAAACTAGAATGAAATAATGAAATATGAAGAGAATTCCAATTTTTGGAAGTTGAGTGCATTTTTGAATGAGTATAATTGTTAGATAGTCCACAGTAATTGCGGATGAATTGATTGCGACGTTACAAGGGCAGAAAAAATAACAAATTGAGAGATGAAAATAGTGAAAGAACCCCATAAAACAGGTGTACCATTGAGTGATGAAGTCACAAAATAAAGACGCGAGAGGTTAGCTGGTTAGAGTGGTTTAAAACTCTGGCGTTTTAGGAAGGAAAACGATACATTTAAAGGGTAGAGTCGAAAAAAATGCCAAAAAGGAGGATCATATTGGCGATTTTATTTGCACAACATCGACATCCTTGATTTAAGCATTTGCAGCTATAAAGACACTTAAAAATGAATACACGCACACACAATTATGTATATATGCTAGCTGGAATGGAATGGACACTAATATCTGTTGTTTTCAATTATATTTACATGTCATCCCCTTTTCATCCCCCTCTCCTATTGGGGCAGAACTTGGACTTGAGGGGCATCGAGAGGGTCACTGTTTTTCCCAGCAATCTCAAAAACTATGGATTAGACACCAATATCTGCTGTTTTAGTTTATTTTTTACCTGTCAGCCCCTTCCCACCCCCACCCCCACCCCCACTCCCCCTTCTATCGTGAACTGTGGATTGGATACTAATATCTGTCGTTTTTTGGCTATACTTACATGTCACCCCCTTCTCACCCCGCTTTCCTATCACGACTAAACTTGGATTTGGACGGTATCGGGAGTGTCACTATTCATCTCAGCGACCTCAAAAACTATGGATTAGACTCCAACATCTATTGTTTTCAATTATTTTTACATGTCACCCCTTCCCACCCTTTTCTCACTCCCCTCCCTATTGAAGCTGAAGTTTTGACCATGAAGAAGCATCGGGAGGGTCACTACTCTTCTCAGGAACATCGAAAACTATGTGATAGACACCAATATCTGTTGTTTTAGGTCATTTTTTTTTAACTTGTCACTCCCTTCCCACCAATTCTCAACACCCCCCCCCCCCCCCCCCCCCCCCACCACCCCCGATTTCCTATCAGTGCTGAACTTGGACTTCGAGGGCATCGGGAGAGTCAATATTTATGTCTTAAACCCACAGCGTTCATTCCCAGATGGTAGTTGGTGTGTATACCAAGTATGGTTGAAATTGTTCCTTGCGTTTCAAAGTGTACGTTGAAAACGCACACGCATATCCATTTTTATACAGATATATATATATATATATATATATATATATATTATATATATACACATATATATATACATATATATATATATATATATATATATATATATATATATATATATATATATATATACATATACATACATACATACTTGATTTCCTTTCGTTGTTAAGGATTACACTAAAATAGAGGAAATGAAATATTTGAAAATGTGAATTAAAACAACTACCTGAATTCCTCTTAATTATCCAATCTCGTATACCTCTAATCCTCCATGAAGTTCATTATTCTTCCTCACTACATAATTCATCACATGAATTTTTCTTTATTGGTTTGCCTACTTTCCTATACTGACCATTTATGCTGAATGAAGCGCGTGTGAGTGTAAACATTTTTGGTTTACGTTATGTCTCTCCATAAGGGTTCTACAAAGTTTGACATTGATGAAAAATTAAGCAAACTGATAGGAATTGTATCTGTATATTGCTACTTTTCATAATGTTAAACCGGATAGTTAGTACTATTACTGAAAAAAATTACCATAACACTATGTCATTAATGGAACTTGAAAATATACAAAAAAACAAGGACAGAAAGAAACCATTATCTCGTAAATCATTGATTACTTAATATATGGTTAATTTGATCGCAACGAATTCAAAGAATAAATCTAAAGAAGAAATGTCAGTAATTCGTTTTAATGCTCATATAGAGATCAGATATAAAAAGATAAAACACATGGTAAAAAAAATCAAAACACTAAATGACAACATCCAAAGATGAAAATTATTGAGAGAAATAACGGAATAAAAGTTGTGAACGTAAGCCGGAAAACGTGGCTAAATAATTAAGGATGAGAACTGTTAGGGAAGGGTCATGACAAATGATCCATCAATAAATACAAGTAATTGCTCTGCATTACCCCTCAGATTAGTCCACTCCTCAAATAACTGAGGAGAAAAAACGTACAAAATGAATTGAGCTCATAACATTAAATAATACGGTATTATGGTATGTAATGTATAAACAAAGCATGCATGTGAGACCCATGAAAGATTGTTATGGCTCTTTTACACGAAGAGAAAATATTCGAATTATATCACTTACGTTACATTAAAAGCAGAGCACAAAGAATTCGATATTGATTGCCCAACAATATTCAAATTATAACCTACCAAAATAAAGACGTTACTTTCAGAAAACGCTTGGGTTACCGCTTATATGGGTTTTGTTTTTTTTTTTTTGTTTTTTTTTCTTTTTTTTGATTTTTTTTTTTTTTTTTTTTTTTTTTTGTGTTTCTCGTATTTTTTTTTATATATTATATATATATCATATATACTATAACTATATATTATTTATTTATAATTATTATAATTAATATATATAGAATATATATAATATATCTATATATATATATTAATATACTATATTATATATATATATATATAGATATATATATGTGTGTGTGTGTGTGTGTGTGTGTGTGTGTGTGTGTGTGTATGTATATATTTGTATATGAATAAAGATACATGGAAAGAAATTATGCGAAAAATTTTTATTTGAAAAAACTACAATATAAAAATATTATAAAACGCTTAATAAACGCAAAAACGCAAAATATCATCTTAAAAAATAAGCAGCTGAGATCTTAACATAGCATAAATACGATGCACGGAAATACTTCCAAAGGCCAAAACATGGATAATGGATTTTATAACGAGCACTGGAGTTAGAAAGCATAGAGTGATTTAATCGGAATTAACGTCAGCTTCAGAAGACAGATGATTCCAATATACGAAGTCGTTATGTCCTTGAAAGACTTTACATTTGATGTCTACTTTAGTCTTGCTGACAAACCCCTGAACGTGATATTATATTTAGTAATCTTTTAACGGCTCTCTCTCGAGTTATTGATTACGAATCACTCGCATATGTTTAACAACATAATTCATAATAGGGTTACTTGTACGAGGCAGTTATGCGTCGATTATATTTATAGTATTACTAGCAAAGTAGTCATGGAGAAACGAGCAGCAGAATTAATATCATTTTCAAGTTGAAGATTAATAGTATCCGCAATTTATTGTGAGATAAATAAAAATTTAGCGGGATATGTTTGATGTTTGGTTAATATTTTCTTCATTATTATGTTCAGTGTAATGTATGCTATAGACATTCAAATTGCATAATTCTAATATTTATATTTTATAATAACGATAATGCCTTTCTAGACAGCTTCCAACAACATAATGGTATGTAACAATGGGTGGCCGCAGTACATTTTCCAAGGGAGGGCAATTTCTATTTTATATATTTTCTAAATATATATATAGATATTATATATATTATATATATATATATATACATATATATATATATATAGTATATATATATATATAATATATACATAATGCAGTTAGAATTGAGGATGTGGAGCAAGGTGCAATAAAAAAAATCAGAAAGTCACATTGACCTTGTCAGTAGTTCCATATAGTACTGTTCAACTGAAATCAAACATTTCATGAAAGAATAACGCAGTTATATATTGCATACAGATCTTATATAATATAATAAGCTTACCTCTAATATACATAAACTGAAATAATGTACTGTAGAAAGGAAGGAAAACAGTGTAGTTAAATGTAATGCATTTTTTTCAAGTTAGTCACTATTCATTTGAAAAGGAACTGCAACCTCCTGTGGTCACATGATATTGTGGGGGGGGGGGGGGGGGGGCGAAGGTGGGGGGGGGGGGGGGGGGGGGGGGGGGGGGGGGGGGGGGGGGGGGGGGGGAGGGGGTTGCCCCTTGCCCCTATGTGCGGGCGCCCATGTATGTAACTACATCCCTTCTTGTAAAGTACGAACTGATAATATGCTAGAACAGTTGACATTATCCTCCAAGATCCGTGAGAGTTCTTGGCCTGGTCATGTAACATACAGGGAAAGTTGCCATTTCTTCCAGAAGGTTAAGATAAATGGCATTTATTCTAGCAGCCGTTTCAATATAGCTCAAGGTTTCTGGAAGACTGACAAGGAATTCTTGGTATGGTTCATTTTTTTTATGAAAGATGCCATACTGGGTTCGAAGAATTGCGTACTCTAGACTCAAAAAAAAAAAAAAAAAAAAAAAAAAAAAAGATACATTCAAGAGTTGGCTAATGTTCTTGAAAACCGATACGGTACAAGGCATTTCCTTATTGTTGAAATTTGACTTGCATTTTCTTTCGACTCATAAAAGGTCTGGAACGACATTTTTAGCTAATGGCTGTATTCTACAAAAAAGGAATCTCATTGTAGACAGTATTGTATTTCGTCAATTCATACAGTTTGTGAAGATGTTGATTTTGCTAGGTATTCTATGATCTAATACCATTATGGTTTGTATTATTTTTAAGATTATAATCAGTGGTCAATATTGACCTTCATCTTGAGTAACTTGGGCAACATATAAAGACAGTTGTGAAGTAAGATTAAAATCTTTACCCCTACCACTGCAACAGCTGACGAATAAGGCAAAGAAAAGTTGAAAAATACAGAAACAAATCTATGCAATGAACACTGGATAATTTTATATAATCCATATAAATATTACAAGAGTTTTATAGAATTGTACATCAAGTGATTACTAAAAACCTATTGTTTAACGACCATAAATGTTTTTCGGGTAAGAAAGTTGTTATGCCAAAAGATGAGAATTTTTTTCTCAGGAATAAATAACTCTTAAATAACTCTCTTGAGCATGAGGGTATTGATTTCAAGATAACTGCTTCACCATTTCTATGATCTGTGCCTTCTAGTACATTGCTGCATTTAAAGTTTTCAGTTACGAAAACGAAGGTTAACGTTTGTTGTATTGCCATAAATTGATAAGACACAAACAACTTCAGAAGTTCATACTATTCTATTGTCTTTGAGTTTTGATATGAGGGTAACTTACTTAATAACAAAATAAACGAATTTATATAAGCTCATGCACACGTTCATTTCATTTAAGTACGCTAAATAGAAATTGACGCGTGCCAATCACTTCTATTTTTGCTCTATATAATCTATATATATATATATAATATATATATATATATATATATATATATATATATATATATATATATATATATATAATATATATATATACATATATATATATATATATATATATATATATATATATATATATATATATATATATATAAAATCTTTCACATCTTCCGAATTCAAGATCAGAGACAATATTGCTCTTTAGGTATTCGTTTTTACATCTTTTCATCGGAAACCCCACCATTCTCAGAAGAAATAGAGGCTTGCGTGACTGTGTTATAGAAGGCTGTTGATTTGCATTTTTATTTCTCCGTAATTACTTATTCTTTGGTTCCGTTCACCGACCAACTTTAATATAAGTCTGGTTTCAATCGAGATTCGAAATTTTCTGTTTAAAACCTGATCCATTTCTCTTGGTATTGAAATTTATTGCCAGTGTATACATGCATACGCACACAAAAAGCATATATACGTATGCATATTTATTATATATATAATATATATATGATATAGATATATATATATATATATAATAATATATTATATATATATATATATATGCATAACTGAATCACGAAAGTTAGGAACGTGATAAATCCATAAATAAAGATATATGCCACGAAGGAAACGATGGAGTATCCGCGAGAACTTTCGACGTTTAAACATCCTTTACTAAGCAGATGAACTCATCTGCTTAGTAAAGGACGTTAAACGTCGAAAGGTTCTTGCGGATACTCCGTCGTTTATTTCCTTCGTGGCATATATCTTTATTTATATATATACATATATATATATACTATATATATATATATATATATATATATATATATATATATATATATATATATATTTGTGTGTATGTGTGTCATTTCATATATTATACTGTTACATGAATTTGAAACGTTATAATGCAGTAACAATATTGGAAAAAGTGGTCACTAGAAATATCAAATATTCGAAAGATGACAACACCGCGAATTCCAGTAGATGAGCGTTTATATGAAAATTGGTATTGGATGAAAAATACGCCTGTATATAATTCCTCTATTTCTATTTCAGTATTGACAAAGCCTAATCGAATTATTGCAGTGCAGTAACACACGGTTTTTATAAAATTAATTTCAGTATTTTAGGCCCTTTTATAAAAAAAAGATTTACAATAAAAATCTGTATTGTCTGTTTCTCTTGTAACATTTGTGGTAGAGGAATATTATTATACTGGTTATTATTAATGTGAAAACTTAGGATGCAATAGAAACATAATTGTATTTTACATAGATTTTAGCTATTCAACAATAAAGCTAATGTCATTCTAGTTACCAAAAACAGTGTGAAGTCATAGATTATACGACATAAAAGTTATTAGATGTGACTATTGGTATGAGTCAAGAGGAACCTGTCTGGCAGTGATGTAGGTAAACTATCGGAATATTCAAATTTGCCTCTTCAACAATGAAATTTGGAAATTATTTTACATCGTGACATAGATTCTGATGACCAGGGATCCGTTACTATCAGTATCTGACATCTAGGGAGAACATGCGACATTTTTCAAAATGTTTGTGAAATATATCGAAAAAAAAATAATCATCAAGTTTCAAGGTACCTACAAACCAAATTTCATTAAGTTTACTTTCTGGCTAGGAAAAAAAACCATGATACAATACTTGTACTAATAATCTCATATTCCCAAGACATCTACCAAAAATAAAAAAATAAAATATTTTAGACGTCTTTTTTACCCTTGTCTAAGTGAAATAAGAAGAAAAGACTTTAAAATACAATCTAACGTGAAAAAAAGGCTGGAATTCAAAAATATTGTGAAGATATATGCAATCCTCAATTCCTAAGGTTTATGTCAATGAAGCTTCAAAAAATCTGAATTAAATAAGGGAAGAGTTGGAACTCCATAGAATGTACAAAACTTTCCCTGATTATATGCGCATTTTCCAATATTTGTTAGTGAACTAACTTTGAGTATAATTTTTCATGCTTTGAAATGCAAATAGTTAATATTTCTATCAGTACCTTCGAAAAACAGGATAAAAAAATAAAAATGTCTGTACCGTGTCGCGAAAATACTCCTTAGACAGGACATTTGAGGTATAATTTTTTCTATTGGAAAACGAGGATAAATTGTTATCCTGTTATACAGTGTAATACTGTTTATGTCAGCCACTGTGCATTAAAACTTCACATGAAATTAGAAAAAGGATTATGATCGTTAAAAGAAAGATTTGAAGGCATATTATTGATTTACCTGCATAATTTTCGGGTTGATGCTAGCAAACTGTTTTATGTCATTTTGAAACTAAGATTAACATATTACATAATAGAAACAATATGGCCATCGGAAACATCAACATTTCTAGTTACAAATTTTTAGCCCTCTGACGTACTTATCAATTTTTAAAGTAATGATTTACCATTGGTCTCTATTGTAATCTGACTTCTGATTTTCATCATAATGATTTTAGCCATGGAGATGGGATTTGTAATCCCGAAACGCAAGTAGTGGAAATGAATACATTTTAAAAAGAAATAATGAAGTTTCTGCTTGCCATATTGTTCCTGTTAAACAAAATATATATTTTCCGTCACGTAAGTTATTCAATATTAAAATACAAACTGAATTAGAGATAAACATAGCATACGTAGCTGAGACTTCTACTATTTTGCATATTTCTTTACCGCCTTTTGTTCTTCAATCTCGCGGAAGATTATTTTGGCAAGGAACGACGCAACTTAATGATACTTGACTCCCTGAAGTAATTTACCATTTCATTCTCTCTCTGAAATGAACCTTTCCAGCTTCATTTGGTTAACGTTTCCACACTTTATTTTGTCGCCTTTCGTCAGTATGCTTCGGAGTAGTGCTGTTTTTCCACTATTTTTTAATACATATATATGTTTGCTAAATCATGTACTGTTACTGGTTATTGGATCAAAGATAGAGGTCTTCGATGTCCATTTATACGACAATCAGCTGTATCCTTTTAAATTAAAGCATCCTAAGGAATAAATGTCAGACAACGTTTGGTGCTCTTTAAGATCAGGATTTTTTTTCGTAACAAATATTTTGAACAAGACGTACAAAAATCCTCACAAGACGAAAATTTTTCATATATATATATATATGAATAACTTGATCACGAAGTATATAAACGTGATGCTATGTATAAATAAAGGTTTTTTTGCCACGAAGGAAAAAAATGAAAAAGCGAGATAGCCAAGTACTTTCGGTCCTGTTCGGACCCTTTACTGAGGGTCCGAACAGGACCGAAAGTACCTGGCTATCAAGCTTTTTTCATTTATTTTTTTCCTTCGTGGCAAAAAACCTTTATATATATATATATATATATATATATATATATATATATATATATACTATATATATA
>NC_061108.1:111027855-111030355 GCF_015104395.2 Macrobrachium nipponense
GAAGGAAAAAATGAAAAAGCGAGATAGCCAAATACTTTCGGTCCTGTTTCGGACCCTTTACTGAGGCAAACTGATTTTACAAAGAACAACATAGTCAAAAGAAGGCTTAATATCCAAACTGACACTACCAGATTAGCCATAAGGGCGATTTTCACTCAACAGAAAGGAGGAGTCGCCAGAGGCTAGCCACACCTTGAGGATACCCGCAGTAAACAAGTGATTCTTCCAGAGAACAGTACATTTTGAAAAAAACAAGGGAGCATATACAATTAATATCATGAATTTTACACATATTTTTCCCAACAAAAATTATTATTAATGAAAAGACGAAAGAAAATATAAATATATATATATCGAGCAAGAGAAAGAGGGGAGAGAGAATATCGAACCAGAGAGATGAGAGAGAGAGAGAGAGAGAGAGAGAGAGAGAGAGAGAGAGCGAGAGAGAGAGAGAGAGAGAAATAATACTATATACATGTGGGACTAATTTATTAGTTGTTCATTTATATTGAGGTCCTTCATAAACATCTTTACAAATCCATGGGTCCAATGGTATATTCACAGACTAAGTTTTAGGTTGTTTTTATTAGCGATTTGTATTTTTAATTGCCGATTCCATAAATTTCTTGAAACATAATCATTAGATCTAGCAATTACAGAGGTAGCAACCTCCCCAATTAATACAATGAGATTTTTCAACTCCATGATGGATAAACAGTGCATTTGAAGTCTGGGCTGTTCTCAACTGAATACATATGCTGCTTAATCCGAACACATAAATTTTTACTAGGCTGACCAACGTAAAACGATGGGCAATCCTTACAAAGAATTTTGTAAATGATGTTGTTATTTGTTACGGGACTATTCTTAATTAGCATATCCATTAACATTAAACGATTTAAATATTGATTTTATGGTTTCAAATCCACGAAAATAAAAGAAGGTAAGCTAAGTACATTTTTAGGCATTTCTTTTTCATTAATAGCAACATTATAAAACTTTTTGTGAGCTTTTTTGATAAAATAAATCAATTAAATGAGGTGGGTAGCAGAGATCGTTTCCTTCCTATCTTTTTTGATGTATTCTATTTCTTGGTCCAGATATTGTGGACTCGTGATATGCAAAGCGAAGTAGGAACATAGAAGAAAAAATTGAAATTGTAATATTAAGATTGTGGCCAGAATAAAAATGTACATATGTTAAATTATTTGTGGGTTTTCTATAAATACTGAATTTGCATTGGAAAGATTCTCTATGTATTAATACATCTGGAAAGGGATGACATTGTTATTTTCAATTTCAACAGTGAATTTTATGATGGCACTAAATTATTCAATTTAGACAGTAAATCATTTACATCGATACCACCATGTAAGACTACTAAGATATCTTTCTTCGACATATCGGTACCATTTTAAGGAGATAATTGTGATAGTTCGGAGTGTTTGTCTCAAAAAATTCCATTTATAAGTGTTGAAGTATAGGTGATAAAGGGTTACCCATGGCCATAACAAATATTGTTACTTGTCTATCTCGCTTTTTCATTTTTTTCCCTCGTGGCAAAAAACCTTTATATATATATATATATATATATATATATATATATATATATATATTATATATATATATATATATATATATATATATATAAAGGAAGTTTTTTGCCACGAGGGAAAAAATGAAAAAGCGAGATAGACAAGTAACAATATTTGTTATGGCCATGGGTAACCTTTATCACCTCTCCTTTCAAACTTATAAATGGAATTTTTTGAGACAACACCTCCCGAATATCACACTTATCTCCTTAAAATGGTACCGATATGTCGAAGATATCTTAGTAGTCTTAAATCAAAATTAATCTATCTCTGGAAGATAGATTAATTTTGATTTAATTTTACTTAATTGATTCAAGAATTAATTAAACTTTACTTTGTTTTCAAGTAACAGTAATTTTCCCTGATATTGTGAATTTCACTTATAATTTTGAGTTTAATAATAAATTGCTTTATTAAAATTTTTATAAGTATTTTTATTTCTCACCAATATACATGTATATAATTAGGATTTGCTTAGGTAGAAGCATAGAGTGGTAATTGACTGTTTTTTCTTCAATTTACTTGAATGACTTAGAACCGGGAAGTATTTAGACTTCTGAAATCAGGGAAATACTTAGACTTTTAAAGTTGTTATGGAGTGGTGCCCTTTGATTAATTTAATTACTTACAAGATCACCTCACACCTGTTTTGATGAACTTAGTCTGATTTTCTGTAATACTGGTAAGTTGTTTTAAGGGATCACTGTTGCCTTTAGAGTATTCAGTCGTTTAGTACCTGTGATGAGGGTTTCAGGTGTCTGCTGTTGTGAGGTAAACAAGTAATGAATGATAAGTGTAGTAACCATATATTTAGCACTTTCTCACAATATATATATATATATATATATATATATATATATATATATATATATGTTTTGCTACTTTCAAATTGCAAATATCCCCTC
>NC_061108.1:111035355-111040355 GCF_015104395.2 Macrobrachium nipponense
CGGTATCCTTATAATTTACTTTGGTGTATGAAACTTTCCTTCCAATGTATAATAATGTCTCTGTTTGGTTTTTACTATCTTGAACTAGTGGCAAAAGTTTACATCCCCTTAGAAACCTTTTTAAGAAATGTTTTCTTCGATATATTTTCTGCTCTGTCGGTGTTCAGTGTACCACGAAAATGTTTGACAATTACCCCCAAAATTTGTCGGAAACTTGCTGGTAACTTGCAGGATATATATATATATATAATATATATATATATATATATATATATATATATATATATATATATATATATATATATGTATCTATATATTGTAAGTTACCGCAAGAGTCACAAAAACTTCGGGTAATTATCACACATTTTCGCGGTACACAGAACGAACAGAAAATATATAGGAAGAAATGAGTCTCAAAAAGTTATCCTAAAATTATGTAACCGCCTCTCCAACAGTTCAAGAGAGTAAAGGCCAAACCACAGCAAGGAATTTTTCATGCAAAAAGACAAATTACAAGGATACAATCTTTTTGTAGATGAAGTTCTCAGACTTATCAATATGTACAGATCATAATAATGAAAGTGCAATGATCGTATCGTCTCTCTTTCAGGGCCAGGAGTAAAAATTCAAACCATAGGCTGATCAGTCACGTTCCTTTTGTTTAAACCCTTTCCTGCAGGTCATTGACCACTTTACACATTGCAGGTTATATTACCGACCGTTACAACAGAGTTGAACACACAAATATATATATATATATATATATATATATATATATATATATATATATATATATTATAGTTATCTTTCGGACCAGATGTTGCTTTCTGGGCAGAAGACAGCCAAATCCAATTCAAAATCGATCCCCATTCACATTTGCCTTCGTTGATCACTTCAACACGACCAAACCTCTGATGGCAACCTGTTGATTATGACAGAAGGTCTGGGTCTCGAACCCGGGACCTTAACGAGTTATTAATGACGTAAGCTATCAGAAGGAACGTTTGCGCATTACGTATGCGTTTCTTTTGTTTGGTTAATCAAAACCCTGTTTGTTTATATGTAGAGATAAATAGCTTTTTAGAACGAGACTATAAAGAGTTTTTCATGAGAAATATTGTATTAATTGAAAGTGAAGTAAATAATCGATATACGAACGCGAATAATACTTTCGACTTCTTTATCGTTAAATGATATTTAATATTCTGTTTATTGGACATCGATAAATTCCACACAGATATTATTGAAATAATACAGGTCTGAATTTAGTCAAAAGTATTAACTAAACTGTTTTTGAGTTTGCTGAAACATGTAAACAAATAAAATTCATCGTATGTTTAGCTAAAGAATCCACTACACTTATATTAATTAATTTAGAATAAGCGTCATCAGTTTATGGAATAAGTGCTTCTCTGATCCTTTAGTAAGGAAGTTTGATCAGTTAAATCAGTGGAACATTTCCTTGTCGTTTCTTAACTGGGATTTATGATCAGGAATTTTCCTAATGTTTCTCAAAGCATATAAATTTTTTCTTAACGAAAACGAAAAAATTAATAATTGCTATACGAAATAAACTCTAAAAGTACATAGGACGTTATTGAACAAAAGTCGATATCCGAACTTAGGAATTGAGAAATATAAGTATATTTACACATATTTGTATACGGATAACTTCACACGCATACCCACAAACGTGTACACACACATACACACACACACAAGCGCATACATACATATACGTAAATACATACATATATACATACATATGTATATATATATACATACATATATATATATATATATATGTATGTATGTATGTATATATATATATATACATATGTATGTATATATGTATGTATGCGCTTGTGTGTGTGTGTATGTGTGTGTGTACACGTTTGTGGGTATGCGTGTGAAGTTATCCGTATACAAATATGTGTAAATATACTTATATTTCTCAATTCCTACGTTCGGATATCGACTTTTGTTCAATAACGTCCTATGTACTTTTAGAGTTTATTTCGTATAGCAATTATTAATTTTTTCGCTTTCGTTAAGAAAAAAAATTATATGCTTTGAGAGACATTAGGAAAATTCCTGATCATAAATCCCAGTTAAGTAACGACAAGGAAATGTTCCACTGATTTAACTGGTCAAACTTCCTTAACCTAAAGGATCAGAGAAGCACTTATTCCATAAACTGATGACGCTTACTCTAAATTAATTGATTCTCAAATCTTCCTTGGTGTCACATTGTTTGTAGATATCAGTGTTCCTGAATACTAAAAGGAGTCCGCATGTATGTTTGGTATATATATATATATACTATATATATATATATATATATATATATATGTATATATAGTATATATATACCAACATACATGCGGACTCCTTTTAGTATTCAGGAACACTGATATCTACAAACAATGTGAGACCAAGGAAGATTTGAGAATCAAGTAGACCCAAATAGGGTACAAAAGTGAGTATAAATATTCGTGTTGTCTACCTAAAAGATATAGTCTACTGGAGAGTATAGTCCTAACCTTGAGAATCAGATGGCAGGATAGAGTGAGAAATTATATATTGTAGGAGTTACAAATTGCCTTTAGATTTTACAGAACTAAGTGTTTTTTAATTCCTCCGTTGTAAGTATAACAGCCTGTCACCCACAACAAACTTATATGTGATCACGTTTATACACCCCTGAGAAACATAAGTGTCAATTTAACTGATATATTTTTTATAATATATTTCTCAATCCTAATTACAATGTAGAGTTATTCCGAACATCCATTTACAATATTATTTTTTTATCTTTATTTCCGTACCCTTTTCATATAATGCTATTCATTCTCCTTAATTATTTTGGCAATGGTAACAACATTTGTTGAATAATTGGGAGAATTTTTGGAACAATATCAAGGTATGTGCTGAAGCTGTCACAGTCATACCTGTGATGAAATACCAAAAATGCGATAATTTTACAGGGTTCAAAAAAGAGATTAGTGATGAAAAATTGACCCTTTTAGCCTACAAAAATTTTGCCTGCAGTACGAAGTAAGATCTAAATGGATATGCCGTCTACAGATACTGAATCTGACTTCAGCAAGGGGGACGACGAGCTATTCGATATTTTCTTTGCCTAACGGTAATTCCATAACACCAAACAAATTAAGGAGGTAAAGGTCTCTCTCATTCTGAATAGTTTAAACCGACGAATTTCCCTTTCCTGCACGCCCGGACACATTACGTGGATGTAACGTAATATATATATATATATATATATATATATATATTATATATATATATATATATATCATATATATATATATATATATATATATTACCATTTCATCTAAGCTTCGTTGCTCTCTCTCTCTCTCTCTCTCTCTCTCGTCTCCCTCTCCTCTCTCTCTCTCTCTCTCTCTGTATGAATATATATATATATATATATATATATATATATATATATATATATATATATATATATATATATATATATCATATATATATTTAAAACCTGTATACAATGTATTTTTTATGATGGCAAAAATAAAGCCGAAAATTTACTTGCATATTGGATTCATATTACCTTTGCATAAACTAATACCCAAAGATAATTGTAAATGATAAGGTTCGGGGATTCAAATGTGTCCTTTGTATTAGATACAGAGATAGACAGTTGCTTAATAAATTCGGTTATCTGAAGAGATAAAGTGGATTGGGCTAATATGTCCATAATCCTATCGAATTTTTAATTGTTTAAGTGGAGTTGAAATCACTGATAACGGATTAATTTTACCCTTAAAAGGTGTTCAGAATTTTCCGTATTGTTACGACATCAATCATAACTTTAAGTGAGGCTTTTGGGTTTGATACAATTGCAATGGAAGAACGCCTCTTTTATGATGAAGCTTTTGCGTATTCATTTGCTGAATATGCTGTTGAATTTCATAGTTACATATTGCCTCAAATTATAACGTATAAATATTTGCCATTTCAGCAAAATCCTACATACCCTAAATCGTAATTAGTACAGAATTCTTAAATTTTACCTAATTCGGTATTACGTAATCATTAAAACCAGAACAGGAACAGAAAATTTGAAAAATAAAGCTGTCGGATTTGAATAAAAATTTATCATATTATGAAAGATAGTATTATCATATGAGATTCTAAGAATTTCGATTTGCTCTCTCCCCATCCAACACAAACAAGAATATGACAAAACAGAACACGAGATACAGAACTTGATCAAGAGTTTCTGAACGAGGATAAATTGCACTGCAGAGATCGTTCAGAAGTGGGCTCCGTTCTGTGAACTTTGTTGAATGTCATAAACTCTTAGCCAAGAAAGTTAAGAAAATTGCCGAGATGTTGAGTTTGGTGGCATTAGATTGCAATAAGATTTTTAACCTGTAGTTCATTTTTTACCCCTTAAAAGTTAATTAGGCATGTTCTAAATTTTCCTTTGCAAGTAAATATGCAACTACTCCACAAGTTACTCAATATGGAGAAGTATAATGAAAAAGTCTTCGGATTATGCATTACCAATGTTGTAAAGATGAAGGCTACTGACGGTAGGTAAGGTTATTTAAATTGAAGAGCTATTCGTAAAAGAACTGAAAGAAACACACTCAATATTCATACACAACCCTGCAAAAAACACTCGGAAATCTGAAAAAAAAGAAAAGATTTTTCAAGGCTTTCAGTTCGCAATACATTTTGAGGTCACTGACTCTAATTACTCTTGGGTCTGAAAGAAAAGAGAGGAAGCCTACTGAGAATAAAAAGTTTCTTGCATATTCCGAAACGAAATTAATTTTTCCTAAGCTTCGTTGCACTCTCTCTCTCTCTCTCTCTCTCGTCTCTCATCTCCCAAAGTCTCCATCTCATCATTCTCCATCTTCTCTTCTCTCTCTCTCTCTCTCTCTCTCTGTCTAATCCACCTATGCACACAGCAAAAGTATTTGTGAAGAAAGGGAACAGAGAAGACAAAC
>NC_061108.1:111045355-111055355 GCF_015104395.2 Macrobrachium nipponense
ATAAGAATAAAACCAATTAAACAGACACCTATTTTAATAATGAAAAAGTAAATAAAAATAATTAACTTGTCTCACGATTGCCTGTCTGAAAAATGTAAAATCATTATATTTTCTTCCAAATATTGCGGTATAATTCAATGGGAAGAGATTTATTTGTACGCTTGGGGCCCGAGATAAAAGATCTTGTCATTTTTCATAACCACTGAAGGAGATACGTGACACAGGCCGCTCTTGAACCAGGTCATAATCGCACCTTTTATACCCCGATTTTAATCACTCTTGTAATTTCGGTTGTATGTTACTCCCGTTAGAAAAGACACTTCTTTTCCTTGAAGTTTTTAGTCTACATTATGGTATTCAATCACGGTAGTAATAATCCTTCCTGGGTGTTTCTTTTTTCTTATTAGAAACAAAGCACTCTATATTTTTTCCAGTTTTCTTTCTTGGCATTCATCCTTATACGGTAAAAAATGAATTTATTTGATTTTTGTAAGAGAGAGAGAGAGAGAGAGAGAGAGAGAGAGAGAGAGAGAGAGAGAGAGAGAGAGAATTCTTTTAAGGAACTTGACAAACTTTCACAGTCCAGGGGTTTGAAATGAAGAAAATGAAAGAGAAAATTCAAGTTTTTAGAATTCAAATGACCGTCAACAATTTAACAGCTGTTTTTGGCAGATGTTTTCGGATGAATGCCTCCCTATTTATCCCATTCTGGGACTTCTACAGAGTTGAGCTGCCTAGCCCCCTCATTGCCTGTGTTAATACTAGAAAAGGATTGTTATCAGTTTTTAGAAAAACATAAAAAGTCAAGCAACGTATGTTATTTACTAGCTCTATTTTATTTTTAATTATTCGTTTTAGAAAGCTTTCTTGTCAGTACTGATAGACCTTTCTGAAATTATTTAGTTTAACAGATTTTAAACAGTATCCTCTGTGTTAGTGAACTTACCTTAGATGTAGTTGGTTAAATACATACTTAGTTCCTTTAATATGAAGTATAAATACATATGCTTTTGCAATTTCAAAAGTTTCAATATAAATATGCTGATGATGAGTTAGTAGTACGTTTCTTGATATGAAAACATTTAGTCATGGTGTGCCTATCAAGTTGAAGAGGATATGATTCTTTTATAATTTTTCTTGTTTTAAGCTGGAGAAAGGGAAACTTTCTATGTCAAGATTTTCCTTTAGAAGTCCCAGACATTGTTCACATTCCCATTCCTAACTATTTTGCGACTACTAAAATGAAGGAATGAAACTCGTTTGGCATACTTCTTCATAAATTTAGAAAAGATATGGGCACCGAATTGCCCTTGGCCATTTCAAACCATTCTTCATTCAAGCAAACTTTACTATTTTTCGAAACATACCCAAGTCAATTTGATAATAATAGTAGTTAGTATTAGTAATTAAGATGAATATGATGGAACCTAGAAATCCGGTTAGCTCAACAGCCGCTATTAAAAAAAATAGTCTATGGTTTTTATGTTATATTCACATTTTCTAATTTGTTATAAATTCGACTGAATTATCTATGTGAAGATAAATTGCTATATAAAATATGAGCAAGTATTTTCGTTATAGTTTTTGATAATCTAATGTTAATTTATCCTTTGTCCTTATATGAATAGAGTCTTATAGGCCCATCTTGGTCGATGGATCACATGACGACGTCTTGATCTTCAAAATTGATTTCAGTATTCTATGTATAATACATGATAATTTCTGACAGTGAGGTGATCTGTTACTACAAATGTATAGAAATATCGGGTCGTAAAGGATACTCTTGAGTAAATATATAATATAGGTCGGTATAATCATTATATGTGCCCTGTCTACTTTGTATATGAGTAATTATGCCTCAATTTCAAACAATTTAAGGCTGTTATAAATTAATTCGAAAAGCAAACAAGTTCATAGACATGTTTTTTGCTCCATCAGTATGATTTTTATAGTAATCTGCCGATCACCTTTCGTTAATCAGACGGCTTAATGTTTCTGATTTATCTCTTAATATGACCATACAATCTCAAAGCAATAATTGATCATTACATAAATTTTATTTTACTCTTAGTTGGATCCTGGTATCTCACCATTTATTGCCATTTAACTTCTTCTTTTCTCCAAAACAGCTTTCACTTTTATTTTTCCGTGCACGTCAGAAGCGCACTGCTTCATGTAAAGAGGAGATGGTTTAACAATATATAGGTATATAGATGCACGTATTCATAAATTTAAATTATTAATTGTGTGGGCATAAAGCTGAGAAACTAGATGAATAGTTGACTACAACAAAAAATTTATTTACACATATTATTCATTATTATTCGTGAATGAGAAAAACCAAGAACCAACAAATAAAAGAAATGACCTAACCTGGCGAAAGAAAATGTTCAACGAAATACCGAATAAAAGAAAGTCAAAGATAGAAATCGAAAGGAAGAGGAGAGACCGAGTGAAAGAAGTCGTGGAAATCGAAAGCATTTTTATCCTTAATAGCAGCAAATAAGCGAAACATCCGGAAACCGAAGGCAAAGAAAACCGGTAAAACATCTCCGGAAATTCGCGCATTACGTGACTCATGGCCGTCTAGGAATTTTTGCCAATAAGCGAATTGGCAAGCAGGTGACTTGCATGGAAATGCTCTACAATATTCCGTAATAGGTATTCACCGGCGGCTGATAAAATTGCGAGACGGCGCTAGCGCCAGCTCTCGGGAAACTAAGAATATTGCCTTCGCTTAAAGGGTGATGTAACACTCGTGACAAATTGCAGCCATTCCTCTACCGCATGAAGGTATCTTTGACGGCAACGTTAATCATTATTTAAGTCTATAAACGTGATGTGCGATATTACTTGTTTCGAATGTTTGATTTTAAAATATTATCAACCAAATAATTCCTTAATACTTAGACTCTGTCCCGTATTGAAAATTTACTGTTGGTCCATCACCAACTTTGTCTCTCTCTCTCCCTCTCTCTCGGTATGTGTGTGTGTGTATCTGTGTGATTGATGGTGATAACAAAAGCTTAGATTAATCGTTGATGGTGAAAGAAATGCCCCTTCTTTTCAATCTAGGAAAGTTGACAGATTAATTTTTATTTTCAGTCCCATGGTTATTACCGTAACATTACAGAATTTTCTTTGTATTTGTGAGTACATTTTACTTATTATAACAAGAAGTCACTAACTAATGTCATATCGATCAGATGAGCATCGAGCCTACAAATTCTTTTTAGTCTAGATTTTATCAGTAATTATATGAATGCATTGGACTGCAAAATCATCGCATATTGTATATTATATTGCCCTTTGTGACAGTTACGGCCATTTCAGTGTCCGATTTTGCTTGAATTAATTCCTTGACCCTGTAACCAATGTCGCGAAAACTTTGGACTGTTTACCAACTGTTTATTGGTTTCAGTTTGACTTCCCATGAAAGTATCCCGTGCACACAATAACCACCGTTTGTTTGCTGATTTTCTTAATGTGCTCATGTTTTTCTTGAATTTTTTATTGGAGATTGTATGGTTCATTTCGCAACCAATTTGGATTTTACATTGCAACACGATAATAATATAAATTTGTTCGTCAGTGACTAATGCGGTGTATACGTATATATCATTACTAACTTCAAATAAATTTATTTTTTCATAATATCCGTACACTATCATTTTTACTGCATTCAAGTTGCAAAACATCACATTGTAGCCATATTCCTTATTACCCTAAAATTACAGTTGATGAACGTCTGTACATCGTCGAATATAGATTTAATTTTCATGAATCTGAATTCTCTGAGATAACTTGCAATCATTCCATAACGCAGCCCTTGCGTACAAAAGTATATTAATCCAAAATGCGAGACTACTGGGGTATTAAAACGATTGGTAAAGTTTAATTTGCCATCAATCTTGTTTTAACCCTCATTATTGATATAGAACATCTCAGTTCGAAATAACATATGTAAGCGTAAACTTCTATATACCAATCATTTTTTTGTGTGACCAGTTAGGTGAATATACAATAGTACAGAAAGCCAGATTGGAGAAGAGTTGTTTTTTTTTTTAAACCACACATGTCAGCCCGCATGCATTTTTTTTTATTTATTACAAGAGCACATTATTTTTTTTTCCCATGACATATACTTTTTGAAACAACTGCAGAAATTGAATTGATTTTTTGGCTGGATGGGGAAGGGGTTATGATTGAAATGAATGACAGTAAAATAAAAGGACGCCCGGTTCCGTGAAGCAGAGTACAAAAGGTGCGGAAAGAGTTGACTCCAGGGAGTTCGAATTTAATATGCTAGATGGATTAAACATAACCTTTATGTCTGAAAGGGTTTCAGAAACAAAGCACACTAAGGAGAGAGAGAGAGAGAGGGAAAAAGTGGGGGAGGGAAACACATAATAAGAAAACCACGAAGTGCTGATGTAATCAGGATGGATGGGAAGAGAGGGTTCCTTTGCATCACTAAGGCTTTTGTTATCTTTAGAGCCTTTCAAACCTTCACCGGCTTCATATAAAGGTAGGCCGAAGGGATCTAGCAACAAATGTCATAAAACGAGTCCATTTTCTCCGTATTTTCAATAACTTCAATTATTCCCTGTATATCCGTGGATTCAGAGCTTTGCAGTGGCTTGATGGCTGCTTCACTAGTCTATACCGTCTCCATGAGTTACAGTGGCTTCAAGGCTACATTTGTCTGTACCGTCTCCATGGGTTTGGTGATAGCATACGCATGACTTCATATGCTTTTGGTGTGGTTGTGGTATTAGTCGGTGATTGCGCCTCTATGGTTTTGCTTGTGCGGGTTTGTTCCTGGAGGTCTGTTATTGCTAACATTTAAAAAAAATGCTTACTCAGTTATTACATCGTAAAGAAAGTTTAGTTGTATCAAGTGTTACTTTAACATTATTCATATATTTTGGCTACATTTTTATGTTTTTAAAAGTTGAAAATTTTTAAACAGCTGTCAGCTCTAGCGAACAAAAATTATTATTATCTTTAGATCATCCACCACCGCAGAATTTAAAATAGATAGGACCTTTGGAATATTTTGATATAGCAAATTCCAAATATGGTACTAAGCAGATCAACTGGAAGTAAGAATAGATATAATATATCAATTATATATATATATATACATATATAATAATAATATATATATAGAAATATATATATATATATATATTATATATATATATATATATATAATATATTAATACACTAGTAGAGTGTGTATTAGTGTAATATTTGCGTATGTGTTGTTATACCCACAGAGCCCTCTTAATTGTACAATTCACTTAAATTTTTTAAAATCTGGTTATCATTAAAACCCTTTTCTCCAGACGAGAAATATATGAAGAAGCCCTATCCTGCAAAACATTAAAGCATAAAATCTGAATGAATTAGATTGGTTGTTTAATGGAAGAATATTGAATATGTTATATGATAATAAGTCTAGACAGCAAGAAGCTCTTCAGTTCCTTAAGGTAATATGAATTCTACTTTCCTACAATGGACGAACGCAACGTTTCATTCATGAGAAAAGTATAGAAATTTACTGAAGATTATCTGAATAATTCGAAAATATACGAAGACTGGATAAACTTTTTATTAAGTTAAATAACAGAGAAATTCTTAGTACCAGAGCTGAAAGTTCCATAGAAATCTTTTCATTAATAAGAATGATTAATTGAAGAAACGTAGATGAGAGATATTTATTACGAGAATTGTAAGTTTCACTAAATATATTTAGGCGAAGAATAATTTTAGCCGCGTGCTATGCATTAGGAAATCTCTCCTCCAACTATTATTCCGATAACCTTGTATTCAAAGGTATACATACCCTGATCAAGGGCTAGGAGAGAGAGAGAAAAAAAAATTAAAATAAGATATTTCAATCTTCAGGTAAATGACTGTCCAGATGATGATTGAGGGGGCATAGGAATGCTGATTGACCAGTAATCAATTTCTCTCCGTGAATAGACATCTAATTTTAGCCATTTAATGTCACTAAAGGTAAAGAGAAGTAAAGGAAAATTAAAGGTAATTTTGGCTTTTATCCAACTGGATAATGAGAAAATTTCCCAAAATATTACAAACTCTGATGGAGAAATCGTAGATTAAAGCGTAATTCAGTTGTATTTTATAATTCGTGTGGCATCAGAATCTATTTCGTGTTGCTTGATTGCTTAGATGTATTTTTAAAGACATTGTTTGGAGTTCTTGTAGATTCCATTTAGTTGAAAATGAAAGAATCCATTTTAATGTAAAAGTATATTTCTGGGAAATAGTTTAATAAAGTTTATATAAATAAAAAGCAGCATATTCAACACTGAATGTTTTTATTATCATTTCGACGGACGATTTCTAACCCACCATTTTCCTCTCTCCTTCAGTTTATAATGTATTACAGAATGAATAATGTAGAGTGAATGGAACTAGAGGGAAACTGGAACATGGAACACTGAACGATGAGTTTGTTTTGGATGGTAGAAAAAGAAAAGAATTAGGTTTCTGTTTGTAATTATGAATTAATGTAATGAAAATGGTAAATTAAGACATGAAGTTAGACGCAAAAGAAGTATAGTGAGAGACGAAGCAAGTTCTGTCGAAACAATGGCGAAGATTATTTTAGATAGTTTGGAAAAATATATGGATGAATAACATCAACTAATATATCTGAATGGTTACTGTGGAATTTTGATCGAGAAAATAACAAAATTGTGACGAGGAATAACTGTATAGGGGGATTTGTTTGTCAGACACAAGAATGTGGGAAACAAGAGTCTCCTATTGAAGATTTGTGTAATAATTTAATGTGTGTATATATTATATATATATATATATATATATATATATATATATATTATATATATGCGTGTGTTTATATATATATATATATATATATATATATATATATATATATATATATATATCTAATAAAAGGAGCCCATAAAAACACCAAAATGTAGAGAGAAAAGTACTATATTTCAGAGACTGCTGTCTCTCTCTTCAGGTTATATGAATGAGAAAAGTTTACAGAAAAGGTGGGGTATTTATACCAAGAGATTCGTCCACAAGTAAGCCAATTAGGTCACCCCCGCTGATAATCTTCCTTTAATCTTCTTAAGCGTTGGTTGAATGAACACTGCGTCGACGATGTCTGATGTCCAATTCCCTTTTGAGATGTTCATTACCTGCTTCTCTTTTATTAAGGCCGATTCCATCATTTGACTCTTGTACCGGCAGTTGCTGCTATAAAATCTCTTCACGGTCTGTAGTTTTGTCAGATATGAATTTATCAAAAGCCACTATGAAGTCTAGGTTGCAAAAACAACCTAGACTTCATAGTGGCTTTTGATAAATTCATATCTGACAAAAACTACAGCCGTGAAGAGATATGTTTAAAAGGAGTGTTACTAAATGCTTTAACTGACCTTCATAAGAAATATCCTGTTCCCCGCAGATTCATGATAGCCATCCACTCGCTAAAAAAGTTAGATGTTATAATAAGTAGATCCGACAAAGACGGCAAAATTGTAATAATGGACAAAGACTTCTACCTCGACAAAATCAACCAGCTCCTTAGCGACACAAATACTTACGAAAAACTGACGAAAAATCCCCTCCAGAACGTTCCCACAGAATTTTTTCGGAAAGTAAGATTAATTGGCCAGCAAAAAGAGTATTGAACTATTAGAGAAATTTAAAGTAATTAATCCTAAATTACCTACTTTTATGGTCTTCCCCCAAAACTCACAAAGACAATCTTCCATTCAGACCCATCGTTTCATGCGCCGGAGCTTTCAATTACAAAATTTCTAAATGGTTAGCTGGCCTCCTTTCTCCTTTTTTAGGCACTTTTCTCCCCAGTCACATCAAACATTCGGAAGACTTTTGTCACAAATTCAGAGAAGCACATATACCACTTCACAACATAAAACTTTTAAGCCATGACGTAGACTCCCTATTCACAAAAGTACCAGTACAGGACGTTCTTCAGTTTTTAAGGGAAAAATTATCCCCCTATTCAGATCATTTCCCTTTGGCACTTGACAAAATAATAAAGTTAGTTGAATTATGTGCATCTAATAACGTATTTTCATTCGGGAATCATTCTACAAGCAAAAAGTCGGGTGTAGTATGGGTAGTCCTTTAAGTCCTATTTTAGCCAATCTGTATATGGAATACTTTGAAACTACAGTAATAAATGCAATAAACCCAAAAACATGCTGTGGATGAGATACGTGGATGACAGGACTAACATTTTGGGATAATAAGTGGGGTAATTTTAATGAATTCCTCTCAAAATTAAACGCATTAGTGCCCAGCATCAAATTTAAAGTTGAATGGGAAACAGACAACAAAATTCCTTTTCTTGATGTTTTAATAATCAGAGACACGACAGAATACAAATTTACCATATACAGAAAACCAACGTTCTCACTTTCATATATTCACAATACTTTAGCTATCATGACAATACTATCATGATAGGTCTAGCCAGCAACCTATTCCTAAGAGCCTTACGAATTTGTTCCCCAGATTTCCTGGAAAAAGAATTTGAACTAATTCGCAAGCAACTTTCATCTTTAAAGTATCCTGACCATATAATTGAGAAAGCAATTCAAAAAGCAAACGTAATTTTCTACCGACCCCCTAAAGACAAGACCAGAGACACACCCAACAATAAAATAAAAATTCCCCACCTGGAGACGATTAAGAGAGTAACTCACACCCTTGGGAAATCCAACCTTTTTTGCATTTACCTACCCAAATACCTTAGCCAAATCCCTGATTAACGTCCAACAAAAGACATCGCCCAAAGACTCTGGGGTATATGAGATCCCATGCCAGGACTGTGACCAATCTTACATCGGATTTACAGGTAAATCACTTCCCCAGAGATTATACAACACAAACGGTCAGTTAGGTATGGACAACAGAACTCGGCTATTTTCAATCATATAAATGAAACATAACCATAGAATAAACTGGAATATGTCACGTGTAATTTATAGCAGCAACTGCCGGTACAAGAGTCAAATGATGGAATCGGCCTTAATAAAAGAGAAGCAAGGTAATGAAACATCTCAAAAGGGAATTGGACATCAGACATCGTCGACGCAGTGTTCATTCAACCAACGCTTAAGAAGATTAAAGGAAGATTATCAGCGGGGGTGGACCTAAATTGGCTTTACTTGTGGACGAATCTCTATGGTATAAATACCAAACCCTTTTCTGTAAACTTTTCTCATTCATATACCTGAAGAGAGAGACAGCAGTCTCTGAAATATAGTACTTTTCTCTCTACATTTTGGTGTTTTATGGGCTCCTTTTATTAGATGGAATTCTGTTGTTACAGAACACTTTTACCAGTCATATATATATATATAATATATATATATATATATATATATATATATATATATATATATATATATATATATATATATATATATTTATATGTATATATATATATATAATATATATATATATATATATATATATATATATATATAGATATATATATATATATATATATAATATATCTGATATTTTTTTATTAGAAGAACGGGTGCCTCTCATTACTTGTTTTACTTAAAGGAATAATTCAAATATCCGCAATGTTGTCACCTTGGTTCTCGATATCCCTACGGATTTTGACATTCCCAGAGCAATGGTAGCCGGTGATAATATAAGCCTCTGTTAGCCTCACTACTGATCTATGGATTTACTCATCCAAGCACGTGCTATGTGTCTCTGATCTCCTCACTACTAATTAATTTCTCCATTCTATGCCTGCTGTAACACCACCGTGGAATAGTTTAGTACCAGGGAATTGGACAGGATGTTGAGTGCTGTCAACCCTTTGGTTTCTTGATATTACTGTATTTTATTCTAAGCTGTTGGTATCAAGCTTACGCAAAGCTTTCATGTAATTCTGTTTTGCCCTGAATATTAAATGTTATGTTCACGTAAGATATCTTTA
>NC_061108.1:111057855-111060355 GCF_015104395.2 Macrobrachium nipponense
TTGATATAATTTTATATATTTAATCTAAATGAAATAGTGTTAAGAGTTTGGAAAAACAGTTTTCATTTTATCTGATGCCTAAAATGGTTTCATTAAACCAAAAATAATTTACGTTCAATAAGTTATGACATTTTATCGGAGGTTAATATGAAATTTTATATAATTTTATAATTTGTTTTTATCTGGCAACTTGAAACGGTACTCTTTTTTTTTTTAATAACTCTTAAAGGATGAAGTAACTCAAAGTATTTAATTTCCCCGACGCTGAGTCTAAACTTTTTTATTTAAAAAGTACATCTGCTTCAATTTTATTTGAACCTGGAGTTCGAAATTCACTTCTGAGGAAAGAATGACATAGTCATAGTAATGATTCCTTCTCTGTCCATCACTCAATATTTCTCTTACTCTCTTTCTCAGTCTTTCTCTTTTTTCTTTGTTACTATATACTATTTCGTTATGGCCTTCGTTTTCTTTCCAAGGGTTGTTGTAGAGCGCTGATTATAGTCTGCTTATATTTTGAGTGAAACAAATTAGGGTCAGACTCATCTAAACGCATTGTTTGTGTGTATTTGAAAAGGAGGGGAAGATATAATTTAGAATTTGGATAGCGTGTGGTGTCTAAGTTTATAATTATGTTAAATAAGCTTGTATTAGAAGTTATTGCTCTAGACATAATAGTCCGCAAGGCTTGTTTCTGGTTTTCGTATTCTTCCATACTCAACGACTGATAACAAATCCAGATACCTTAACTGCTTCCCCAGTTCCACGAGTTACTTTTTTTTATCATCCTACCATCACTGCTTATACAAACTCAGAAATGACTATAACATTATGCAAACCTATTCTTTGGACATTTCTATAAGCATTTCACGGGTCCATATTTTCCCCTCACGACCTCAGTTGTCATCATATTACTCTCAACATTCTCTCTTTGCAAACTCCACAGCATTTCGCGCTCTATTCGCAGACATTATTTTTTTCTTAACTCTGATCTTACATGCAGCCCCCTTTCTCTGTCTTAACGCAGTGCTGAGTAAGAAGAATCTATTATTATTTCTTTTTTTATTAAATTCACGAACAGAAATATGATACAAGTAAAATTATGTGTTGATATTTATAAGACAGAAATGTATATGTTAAACGAAGCGAACATCAGACATTTGGGGTAAAATATTATCCATAATATATTGGTTCATAAGAGATTTCATTATGATACCACATGTCACATAACATTTCAAACCCCGCACGTGTACTCCTCATCACATTCCAGCATCGAATGCCTTGTAACCTACGTGATCCATTTTTATTACCCAAAAGGATTAATCACCGAATTTGAGTGACGTATTATTTTCCAAATGAATCGTTTAACTGTAAGCGAATGCATCATACATAATCACCGCGTTCCCAAAATTATTCGGACTGACTCGCATCAGATAAAACTAGCAGTTCGCGAGCGAGAGTTTCCCTTCATCATGCTTCAACGCTCTTAATTGAAAGCCATAAACAATTGGGTGGGAGGTGGGTGGTGGGGGGGGGGGGGGGGGTAGAGGGAGAGTGGAGAAGGATGGGTGAACGAGGAGCCTTTTTGATGCAGGGGACCAGTTTCATTCATTTGGTGAATATCAAAATAATGCTGCTGATTTGCATGATGGACATCTCTCCAACGATACAGGATTCGAATTCATTTCTTTTTCTCTGGTTTGTTTGTTACACACATAGACTCATAGATGCACACACACACACACACACACACACACACACACACACATATATATATATATATATATATATATATATATATATATATATTCTCAGGAACGTGTAACAATTTGTCAGGTTAATGTTCTATTATCCTCTTGTACTGTTGATTCAAATTTGTGCAAACCATTTCGCAGGAGCTAAGGCGAAGCCACAAAAAGTTTTTAAAGTATGCAAACATTATCATCGTTAGGCAGATCTTATACCTGCCAATGAAACTTTGTGTGACATTGGCTTCTTGTTTCGTATGAAATTATTCAATATGAAGAACCAATACTCAACAGTTACGGGACTATCTCGTTTATATAATCTGCACCAGTAAAACAGGGTCAAATTTTTCAACTGGGATAAAAAATATAAAACAAAATTGTATAATATACAAGAACATAAGGGTAAAGCAAACCAAACGTTTTAGGGTATACAGTATAGCAATATAAAATTGTTTTATATATATGGGATAATATAAAGTTTGAAATATTTTTTAAGAAATGGAAAAAAAAACGCTTTTAAATTGCATTATTACTCTCATTAAGGCTATTACTTTCGTTAAAAAGAACACGTTAGCTAAAATAGAGCACAAATTGAAAAATATATGGACAAGTAAACCTTTTCCCATAGGAATTCTGGATAAACTGCTCCACGTCAGTATTTTTACCCGCCAGTTTATCAAAGAGTTTTACTTCCTGATATTGTTCCAGGTAGCTAAATTTTTTCTACCTCTTTTTTTTTGCTCAGTATAATT
>NC_061108.1:111062855-111067855 GCF_015104395.2 Macrobrachium nipponense
AAAAAAGGATGAGACACTTAGTCCACAGAGCTAGAGGAGAGTTTGACAAGAGAACGCCCCTCTTCGTCTCGAGGGTGAGTCGCACATATATGGCTCCCATAAATAACTATCGGTCGTTTTAGCTGGTGATGACTACCCTGTTATCATAGCCAGTCCCTTCATGACTTGATTATGAGGCTGGCCGCGGTAACGGTTATTGGCCCAAGGCGATAAATATCCTTAGTAGATAGCCCTATTACATTTTCATCAAGCGGGGAACAGGGGACTGAGGGAAAATGACTTTTCTTGTGCATTCGTGTAGCTTTATTTTTTTCTTGTTTTGTGTTTATTTTGTTTTTTGTTTATATGTTAGTCTTTTTTTTCCTTTTTGCCAAGGGGAGGAAATTAGCACTACGGGATAAGTTATTATGTGCGACTGTGACTTCTTTTATCAAAAGGAGCTATTCGAGTTTGAAACCGAAATATTATAGGTTTATATAAAAGAGCATGAAACATTACACATACGTGTAAATGCTGATGTGTATGTGCGTGTGCATGGGTGTGTGTCGAGAGAGAGGAGAGAGAGGAGAGAAGAGAAGAGAGAGGAGACGAGGAGGAGCGAGAGAGAGAGAGAGAGAGAGAGTAAGGAGGCTATTTTGTATATCTTGAACTTTTTTGTCTAATAACATAAAATATATTTCGTTTATCGAAAGCTTATGAATCATGAGATACTAGGAAAACAAAAGTTTGACCAAACTCTTACGGCCAATATTTTTTCTGATGAAATAAATAAATATATCCCAATTTGATCACCTTATGGTTAGAAGCGGAACAACGACTCCTGTCTGTCTAATGGTTCAATTGTTAGGCCGAGGAATAGTTGAGAGAGAGAGAGAGAGAGAGAGAGAGAGAGAGAGAGAGAGAGTACATTAAATTGAGTACTCCAAGATATGAATTAAATCCCATTACGAAGAGAAATAACCATAGTGCTATCCTTCACGGATGAATTATAATGGTAGTTTTATCAACACATTTCTCCTGTTACATACCCTCATTATAGCACACACAAAGCTCTATTGTTTTCATGCTGCGATGAAGTGTGATAGAATATGCTCAAAAACTGCATCCGGAAGCTCAAAAATAATAATTACTGCTTTACATGATACTTAAGTATATAACATTTTTTAATGCGTATGGGACCATGTATGAATATAGATCTGAGTTCGATTGTAAGTTTTAATGTAATTTATTTCGAAACTAACTATCCACAATAACAATGAACACCATAAAACGAACTTCTGTGATGTGACGAAAAACAAAATATAGAAAAAAAAAAAAAACATGTAGATATTACGCGGTAAATTATAGGGGGGGGGGGTGCCATGTTCCACCACCCCAAAGACTGAACTTGCCTCCCCCCAGCCTCAACTTGCCCCCCTCACCCCCTTAGCCCCAAGATGTAACAGCATGTTTTCTTTTTAAATGTGCGATCATAAATATAAGAAATTTATCGGAAATATTACGTTTCTCGATCCTTGTCTGTTGGAATCTGTAATTTTTGCTGAAATACTTTGCTCATGATAGCTTAAAAAAAAAAAAAAAAAAAAAAAAAAAAAAGCTGATAGGCTCGCTTACTTCACCAAACCGTGTTTGCCCCCCCAACAATATCTGATATGGCAACCCTATCTGAGATCCAATTTCAAATCAATAAAGTCCTCCACTAACGTTTAAGATCCAACATGAAACAATAAAACTCAGTACTAACGTTCAGTTATGCCTGCGCAGTTATAATTGCACGGTTGGATTGTGCAGTTATAACTGAACGTTAGTAAGGACAACCGGCACAGTTTTTCTCACCTGCGCAGGCGGCCTTAGTAAATAGCTCATCTCAATCAATGAGCCTCAAGGGTTAAACGACTGCGCATGCGCATAGCACTGTTAATGTGGTGGATGCAGCTTTTTTGGGGGGGCTCAGTTGAAGGTTCACTCTCCGTCCGCTGACAGATAACATGTACCAATCAAAAACATTGAGTTGGGTTTTATTAAATGAAGAAGTGTCTATGCCTAAATTGATGATATATTGGTTTTACTTGTGTTTTTGATAGTTGATGCGGATGTCAGAACAATATGTGCATATATGTATATTTATGTCTTGTAGATTTCACTGAAACCTACTACGTGAATGAGACTATGCATTGGCAAGTAAAATCCAAAGGCTATGGTAACAGATTAATCCTATGTATGTTTATTCGTAGTTGTAAACCATATATGCAAGTCAGTTTTCCATTGAGAATAAATATTTATGACAGCATAATGTAAAACCAGATTAGGCCTATATGCAACTATTCATGATTATGCATCATGTATGAAATGCATTTTTTAAAATAAGATCAAAATAATATTCTACTTTCTGATGAAGCAAAATCAAATAATATTGGAGAATGTATGTTTATTCATGACTCGTTTTGAAATGAAATTAGACTAACCAACACATTAATGAAACAAAGGAAAACAGTAGTAAACTATAGATTTTCACAGTAACACGTCATAAAGTCAGTCTTCAAGTGATAACAAATCAGTATTAACCATTTTAATGAAATAGAAAAGAATATTAGGCCTATATATGCCAACTTTGAAATGAAAACAAACGATTACGAACTAAATAATCTTTACATAGAACTTTCCATGGATCCTTCCTTCATTCATAAAAAAATCAATAAACATTATGAAAGTCCTTGTGGGCAAATTTACTGTTAACAAATTCACTTGGGAGTATTTAATTCGCTTTTATCAACCACTCTTACACTGGATGACTTACTTGAGGTTTATGAATATTTTTTATGATGTCAGTAAGCCAATTACAGCAATAGCAGGGTGTGTTGCAGCCGTGGCTGCTACGTAGGACTGAGGAAAAAGACTATCGTTAGTGGTAAAAGATATGCCTCCACAGTCCGACTGTGCAGTTAAAACTGCATAGGATAACTGAACGTTAGTGGCGGGATTAAGCCCGCCACTAACGTTCAGTTAAGAGTTTAAATTTGGCACCAAGGACTTTCATAATGTTTATTTAATATTTTATGAAGGAAGGGAGAGTTCAATGGGAAGATGATTAAGTTCGTAATCGTTTGCTTTCGTTTCAAAGTTGACACATATAGGCCTAATATTTTTTCTAGTTCATTAAAATGGTTAATACCGATTTGTTTTCGTTTAAAGATTTGACTTTCTCATGACGTTTTACAATAAATGAAAATTTTTAGTTTACTGTTGTCATCCTGTGTTTCATTAGTGTCTTGATTAGTCTAATTTCCTTTCAAAGCGAACTTCCGTGAGATGTAAGCAAAAAAAAAAAAAAAATAACAAGTCCAATATTGTCTGATTTTGTTTCGTCAGAAAGTTGATTAGTATTTTGTTCTCATTTAAAAACGAATTACATACATGAGGCATAATCATGAATAGACGTATATAGGGATATTCTTGTTCTACATTATTTTGTTATAATAAATATTTATTCTCATTGAAAAACTTTCTTGCATTATGATTTATAACCACGGATAAAAATACATAGACTTAATCTGTTACAGTAACCTTTGGATTTTCCTTACCAAAGCAAAGTCCCATTCATATAGAAGGTTTCAATGAAATCTACAAGACATTCAAAAATAATGCTGCCACTTTCAGCCTCTATTATACGCTATCATTTTTCCCGTGGAAGGCAAAATTATCACTATATATTATTCTGACTTCCGTATCAATTATCAAAAACAAGTAAATCCAATATATCATCAATTTAGGTATAAACACTTTTCAATTCAATAAAATCCAGCTCAATTTTCGTGGTTAGTACATGTTATATGTCCGCAGACGGACAGTGAAATGACCCTAAAAAGTTGCTTCCACCATATTAACGTTGCAATGCGCATGTGCAGCCGTTTGGCCTGAGGTTCATCGATTGAGATAAGCTATTTACCCAGGTCGCTTGCGCAGGTCAGAAAAACTGTGCAGGTTGTCCACACAAACGCAGGCATAACTGAACGTGAGTGGTGAGCTTAAGAAATGCGGCACGTGTCCTCCTGAGAAAGAATATGAGTATAACGGAAATCAATTAAAAGTTAAAATGTAATGGTGATTGTTTTTAATAGAAAGTAATTGAATACCGAAAAAAAGAATATCGTAAAAATAGTGAAAATCTGAATGGCGAATGTGAACAAAAGAGGAGAGAAGTGTACAAAAAACTTGTTTTTCGCCAAAGCTTTGATCTATATTACGTCGGGTGAAACGAAAACACTTCACTGATAAAATGGAAAAATAAATAAATAAATAAAAGTTTTACACTGTATACCATCTAGACAACAATTAATTACTGAACATGTTGTCTTTGTTCGTACTGCAATTTTTTTATAACGGTAAATAAAATAAAATAAAATAAAATATTATAATGCGTCATCTTGTTATCAAAGGTGACAAAGAGACCTTGAAATGAGGCATTTTAACCTCATATCCCAAGACTTAAGCAAATAAATATCTCTGAGGAAAACGTTATAGATAAAGAGTAAGGAAGTGGTCATGTAATGTAGAAACTGTGGATTGAATAACTGAATATTCCGGAACATTACTAAACGAAAATGACATACTAAAAAAAGGAAATTCCTTATATGTTTGTACTAGAAGTGATCTGTCTATATAAAGACAGTATGTCACACAATGTCTTTTGCCTAATAATAGCTATAATTCAAGCAGGAATCCATTTATTATTTTTGACTGTTAGGCAACAGTGAAAAGCGACAATCTTAATCATTCTTCTTTTTTAACATATTTAAGTTACTGACATAAAAAACTCATTTAAAATTTTTTCTGTTCTCTTTATCTCAAGTATACCTTAGAAAAGTCAATATGGCCAAATTCTATTAACCTTCATCAGTGGTACATTTGCAAAACGTTTTAGTTATAGGTATAATTAATAATTGTTTGGCAATGTAGAAAGGTGTTATCTAATACGCCTAGTTTATCAAAATCCAACGACT
>NC_061108.1:111072855-111080355 GCF_015104395.2 Macrobrachium nipponense
CGACAAATGTTACACTGTTTTCGAAGATATTCGACTGGTGAACTATATGTTGAGTCTTGCACCAATGAAACCATTTTTTTGTAAGAAGATGGCCTTTAATCTTAAGTTTTGCTGTCAGGTATTTGTAATCTGACGTTCTGTTATCAGTCTGGGATAAACTCATTCATCTCGTTCATAGAAATAAATGATAGTCTCATAATTATATTTAATTTAAAGAAAAACAATAGAATACCTTTTCAATAATACGGGTCGTATTTATGTGAAAAAAAAAAAACATTTAAATACATGGTATTTGTAAATGTGTCATATAATTACAAAATACAAAAACTTACTCATATATTTCGCGAAAAAACAGAGAAATTGAGGAAATACACATTTTTTGTGAAATCTAATAGCTTAACATTAACACTTATAAATAAATAGTACGAAACATATTTATATGAAAACATTAATTTCAATATTTGGTGTATGTGTGAAAATGTATTACATGTAACAAAATTAACTAATTATCAACTTGGTCTGCATAAAAATAAATATTACTAAGGCCGTCTCCCTTGTCTTCCTCCACTTTCTACTGCTCTTCCTTCTCTTCTGTCCCCTTATCTGTTTCCTGCCTTTTCTTCTTTAATTTCCGAGCCTCATTTTCCGTACCATACTCCCTGGACTCGCCTTCAAAGAAGAAATCAGGCTTTTAATATTCTCAGGACTTAATAAGGCTTTCAGGCGCCGGTCTACCCACAGGACATAAATCATGTCTTTTATACATTTTACCATTTATGTATGAAACTTAATATTCATTAGGATATTCACTTTTTATTCATATATACATTCACTTGATGCACATATACATTTTTGTGAATTTCCTTTAAGATCCAAGTACTACTGCATTAATGCAACAGTAAAAGTAAATGCCACAATACATGCACAATTATACAAAAGCAGACTTAATAATATGTATTGTTATTCGGACGTACTTTAAACCTAAACATTTTGTATACACTACAGATATTTTCATGCAGTTTTGTTTCTGTGTTTGTGGGTAAAAATATTCATACATATCGGAACAAACAAGATATGCAGTTTCTATTCAGAAATTTAATTTTAAAAGATTGGTATGTCTTGTTTTATACAAAGTACCACATGATAAAGGCAGATGAACCACTAATATTTCCTTTTCTTTCTGTCTTTAAGTTTTTGTTTCCTTCGAGCATAATGTATTGGTTATTTTTAATTAAATAAAAGTGAGATTAGCTATATAGCTCTGTCTATCTAAAGAATAAGAATACTAAGTTAAAATATTGTGTACATATATATACATAAATATATTGCTATATAAGTTAATGTAAACTAGCCAAGGAGAATAAATCACTGTGGCCGTTTAACCCTCCAACCAAACATGATTTAGCTGGAGGCTGTATTAATTGATAATTGTGAGACTAATGGTTTACGGTATGACACATCTTACACACCACACACACACACACACACACACACACACACACTCATATATATATATATATATATATATATATATATATATATAAAAGTGTTTACATATACATATGTGGAATATATGTGTTATTCCATATATAAAACTAAAACTATGACAGTAATTAAACCAGTGACCCAAGAGGTCAACCAGTTTGCTTGCAGGAGTGTGATTGGAACAGAAAAAGCTAATGTTGACTAAGCCTTGGCGTGTTGTGTCAGCGTCCTAATTAGTAGGCATCTGTTGTCATCAAATCTATTGTTGTGTGAACTGTTGACAAACCTTACTGCTTGAGAAAAACATATTGACCTGTAACCACAGACGGTCCTACGTGACTTGTAATCTATGTCATCTGTGTGTATGTTCGTATGTCGAGCTATTGTCTGCTCACCTATGATCTGTAAACCAATTTGTATGTCAGACTTCCTTTAGCTCTCTTCACTGGAAGACATATCAAATCTTCTCTTCACGATGTAAGATAAAAGAATATACCTTATTTTTGTACTCTGTGTTTTCAATACTAGAACCTCACATCAGAAAAGATACTGAATATACTTAGAATTATCATCGAAATCCAAGACACTCCAACGAGGATGGGAGTCATACCAACCGACCTTATGGCAACAAGTAAGAGATGTCATACACTAAGAATCATTCAAGAGGTTGTATCATCGTTTATTGAGCGTCTTCAACATTACATATCTTCAAGAAACAAACCGGACGTGTCTGCAGCATTGGATCTTCATGGGCCAAGTAACGGGAAACGAATCATTCAACAAACAAACAACGCACGATCAGAACGCGAGCTGAGATATCTGGTCACCGCGGGGGCAGCGACGGGAAAGCCAAGGCCGTGTCGTCATCGAAACACCGTGACTTTCCACTAAAATCAAGCTAAGTACAATTTTTTTTTTATTCATTTGGTGTAACTTTGAGTGTTTCCTTGCAGGTCGAATTTCGTTGTTCCTGTGGCTGAAGTTACGAACTTCCCTATTGAGAAGTCCGGAGTACGGCTTTCAATAATTGGCATATAGGATCGGATTTTATCACAGCTTAATTTCAGTAAGCGTAGAGAATTACAGAATCATGATTAATATTCCCTTCGATTCTTATGTTGCCTGGCAATCTTACAAATAGCTCCGTTTCCCACTTCTTTGTCTAGTAGCTTACTACCAGTAATATCAAATTTTCTTTGGGATTCGTATTGATATCCGTTAATATGGATATTTTTACAGTCGTCAGAGACCTGGATAGGTTCACTCATTGTTCTAAAGCCATGGGTAAAAAAGTTTGTACAGCTGACTCTTTTGAATACCATAATATATCAGCGAATTCATGTGGGTTAGTCTAGTCCTTAACGGCTCTCTCCCTCCCATATTTGGACGTGTCTGAATTTACTTTACCCTTTTGACAAGTATAATTTCACTTACAGGCTGATTAACGGAACCTGATTACACCTTGCAGTAGGAGAGTTTCACGTCCCATGCCCGGACAGATCGTCTACAACTTCAAAAAACCGTTCGTCGCTGCGGACGACTGCAGTGGAGTAACGACCGCCTACAATATGAAGGGAATAAGCACCATCATAAGTGAACAGGCTTATTTTGTGGATTTCCTGGACCGTCACCCGTACCCCAGCGTTAATTTCATTTTTAATGCGGAATGGTCCAGCAGCTGTCGGAATTGACTACAAAGGGACAGACATACTTCCAACAATTACAAACCAAGGAGGGTATTCAACTCTACGTTTGCTGGCGCAGGACTTATGTTGGGGATGATTTTATTCATCGTGAACGTATTTGTAGGGCATAGGATGCAGAGAACAAGTATGGGCGCAAAACAGAACGTCGGACCCTGCCCAGACAATTTTCCCTTGTTTTTAGAACCATTTGGAATTGGCCATTTCATTTGACTGGAACTGTATAATGAGCGAAAAGTTGCTCGAAACACAAGTTAAATGTGTAGTAGGTATCTCCTTGGCTATGTATTCCATACATAAAGCATCAGTAAAGGATCAATATCTATATTAGTTTCATATATCAAAGTATCAGTAAATAACAGAATCTGTACAGTATCACAACCATTATATATCTATCAGCATGCTTATTTGAAGAATATAGAAGTTAATCAATGAATCAATATATATCTGTGCGTGTACGCACTAGGAATCTGTTTAAAGTGCACCAAGATTAATCACTTAAATTAGTCGTTTATGTTACTCATTTGTATTAAGTGCACATATATTGATCATATTCATTTGAATCAATATATATATATATATATATATATATATATATATATATATATATATATATATATATATATATATATATATAATATATATATATATATATATATATATATATGTATGTATGAATAAATCAGGTAGCCTAAAATCAATTGTTACCTTGTATCTTACCAATAACTGCTGTTAGTATATGAGTTAGTATATGAGTTAATAAATGATTTTTATCAGTTAATATATGATTTTTATCAGTTTATTATATGATTTTTATCAGTAATATATGATATCAGTAATATATGATTTTTATCATGTAAATCTTTATGGTATGCAATTACCAGAAGTACATTATTATTTTCTGTGGTATATGAATCTTCATGAGTAGAAGTATAAAACTGTATCATTATATATCACCTGATCATTATTATTTACAATTATTATCATATGCATATGTCTTATATCTTAATACGTGAATCTGTATTTGTGTACACCATGAATTTTTATCTTATAAGTATTTTCTATATATCTGATTTTTTACATATAACTAATTGAATATCATTCCTTAACCACTTGCTGGTAATTATGAGCTAATTATATATTCCACATAGCGTGTCTGTAGCACACTCTATATGTCAAATGCAAGTCAAACTTTATGCCTTGAGTAATGTTCAGTGTTGGGTTTTGTAGCCGACCGAGCAATTATGTAAGTGTTTACATATATATGTGGAATTATAGTGTTATTCCATATATAAAAACTAAAACTATGACAGTAATTAAAACCAGTGACCCAAGAGGTCAACCAGTTTGCTTGCAGGAGTGTGATCGGAACAGACAAGTTAATGTTGACTAAGCCTTGACGTGTTGTATCAGCGTCCTAATTAGTAGGCATCTGTGGTCATCAAATCTATTGTTGTGTGAACTGTTGACAAAGCTTTCTGCTTGAGAAAAACATATTGACCTATAACCACAGACCGTCCTACGTGACTTGTAATCTATGTCATCTGTGTGTATGTTCGTATGTCGAGCTATTGTCTGCTCACCTATGATTTGTAAACCAATTTGTATGTCAGACTTCCTTTAGCTCTCTTCACTGGAAGACATATCAAATCTTCTCTTCACGATGTAAGATAGAAGAATATACCTTATTTTTGTACTCTGTGTTTCAAACACTAGAACCTCACATCAGAAAGAAGATACTGAATGAACTTAGAATTATCATCGAAATCCAGGACACTCCAACGAGGATGGGAGTCATACCAACCGACCTTAGCGTAAATTATCGCAGGTCCTTATAACCTACGGGGCGCATTGTTATTACAAAGGAATAGCCCTACACACACACACACACACACACACACACACACACACACACACACATATATATATATATATATATATATATATATATATATATATATATATATATATTATTTCTAGAACTGAAATTGAAATTTGAGTCAGGAGATATTGCGAATGTTATTAAGAATAATGAAAAGTTTTAATTTCTAAGCATAGTTTCACCTACCTTCTCATTTAATTTGTAACATATTTTAGAATAGAATGTGAAATCAAGGTGTAAGTCTTTTTCCTGTCGTAGGTCTGAAGCCTTTCATTCCTCTGATTTATTCTTGCTCGCTCTGTAACTCATAACTTGCTGTCACATCTGTAGAAAGCTTGTTTCCTTATTTCTCGAAGTGGAGCGATCCGGGGTGTAGAAATATTAAGGTTACGGCAGTAGATGTCTTATAAAGGTTCTCCTATCTTGGATGTTCTTAATAAGAAAAATGTAAATTTCCACAAAAAATTTTCTCTTTTTTTCCAGCATAACAGGAATACATGTTTTTCCTATTACAACAATACCATATTTTTAAGGTCAGTAGTGAATACAAGGCTTGTCTTTTTTAACCCTACTCATCCATATTAGAGTAGATATTGTTCTAAATTGTCTTGATTGAAGCTACAATAGGTAAAAGAATAATATCATCGTATGGCAAATCATCTTTCTGATAAGGAGTCATATCTATTGCTGTTCCCACTGCTGTCATCTGTTATTAGGTATATTCACGTCCATATTTGGCGCGACTATTTCATCCTGAAAACGCTTTCAGACCATTTCACCATTTTCAAGTCTCTCTTCGCTATTTCTTCAGCGTTCAACAGACGTAAGTCATTCCACGCTCCTTTTACGTCACGTATTTTCTTATTCTACAAATTGGTAATTTCTGATTACTTTTCTACCTGGCTTCCGCATCAGTCCAGCCATTAAGCTATATGCTGGGAAAGGTCAAATAGATAATCGCTTATCTTCAGATGTTATCCACTCACGTGTGTTTGACGACTCGCAAATTTAGCCAACGAATCTGAATAATCGTATTAGGTGGGAGTAATATATTTATTACTATTTTTGTGGTACATACAGGGTTTGACGACTAACTTTATCTTTTACTATAATTCAGTTACTTCCTGATAACAACAAAACAATACATGAACACAATTTTTCGAAAAATTTTACAGAATAATAAATTAATTTGATATAAAACCATCAAGTAACAACAACCAGTATACTGTATGAGACACAAGGGGAAGAAATGGAAAAAGAAAAGAGTCTTCACAAGAATTAAGCAACATATCCTTGACATGAAATACCTTCATTTCATGATCTTGCTGATGTAAAGCAAACTTCTGGAGTGCTTTTATATTATGGATATTTATGTTATAAATTAAATAACACTTTATATTTCCGTCTCTTCAAAGATTTCATATAATTTTTCAGCGAAAAGAATATAGACGACATAACAGTTCCCAAGGGATCACTGATGCATTGCACTTTAATAAAAAAAATATCTTTATTGCTAGAATATTTAATGTTATTCATAGATAACAACACAGAAAAAAACTTTTGCACGATTAATTTCAAAATTTTTTAAGCAATGTAAGTTGCAAATTTCAACGTTTTGTAATTCCATTTCACTGTAAAGCTTGAAACCGCAGTTTTCATAGTGTACATAAATTCGGAAGATTTATATTCTATAAACCTCTACTCTAATCCTCTTACACCTATTCTTTAGCCCCTCCATCCCCTTCTCAGTTTCCAGCAATTTTTCTGCCTCCTTTTCATCAATTTTATTATCTCATTCTCTCCAACTCGCTCCTGAGCTCCTCTAACGAGAGAATCGGCCTTTTAATCTTCTCATGACTTAATAAGGCTTTCAGACGCCAGTGTAGCCGCAAAGCATAAATCATTTTTATCTTACCTTTCTTAGCATTCTGTCGTAAATCTATCATTTCGTGCCAATGTTTGCTTTTATGGGAATATACTACATGTACGTGATGCGAGCATTCATCACTGAAGAGATTTTATCATGGTGTCGTTGTTTTAGAGTTCCTTTTGTCCTCATCTATTTACTAAATCGTGAATGTTAACATAAATAGTTGATCATGGGAAAGAGAGGTGACGAGTATAATGAAAGCGAACTAATAAGATAAACAAGATAACTTAATGTTTTGAATGTTTTTAAAACTGCACTTTATGTCTACGTTGTCATCTAGGTATGAAATGTTTCACATTTCCCATAATTTCTAGGTAAAAACTATAACCGAAGTTGTGAGCTTTACCTTAGAAGGGAGATATTCGAATATAGCACAAAAGCAAATGTTTTGGTGCCTCTCATTGAATATGTGCTATAAAAATACATTTTTAGCAAACAAGATCTGATATATATTTAAAGAAATTTTTAAATAAAAAACTAAATTATATGTTTCAAAAATA
>NC_061108.1:111085355-111121385 GCF_015104395.2 Macrobrachium nipponense
TCTGCAAATTGTTTATGAGTGCTGGAGCGTCATAAACGAAAACCTTTGAAGTTTGAAAAATATGTTTTGAAGGAAACAGCAAATGACAACTGCTGTAATTTAATAGACTTACCATATACCTCTAGATTACCGTTTGATAGCTCAAAGAATATAGTTATTCTTTCCGTGAAACCCACAGGAAGTGTAAAAAATCGAAAAAAATGCACCCTACACTAAAAAAATTACCTGTAAATTTAGATTTAAATGGACGTGGGAAAATTGTATCCCCAAATTCTTGCAGCGAAAGTTTATTTTCGGATTTTCGGCCGTCTTTTTCAGAAAGTATTTTGTAGTTTATATACGTCGGATTTTGTCATGCAACTGGGCAGAATCTTTTTTCCTCACATGGTGAAAAAGAACAAGAATGTATCAGTACTTGAGAATATTTCTTGAATGCTTCAGTATCTGATATGATCAGGGATAAGATCAGTGCACCTATGTCATCAACTACTGACCATTTGCGTGGTAGGAGTAAAAGGTAGTAAGAGCGAGAGAGAGAAAAAAGGGAGATGATATTCGTGGATATCCAGTCTTTGTTAATTTTATGACGATATACGTTCATGAAGTACATGAAATAATAAAATTTATTTTTTTATCATTAACTGTTTTTCCTAGCATTTACACTTTTGTTACTACAGCAATATCATCCAATTCATTGGGATTTAAAAAAGATTTTTTTATTAATTTTTAGAGAAATCAACGCTACGAGTGTGTTCAGATTTCGATATCCTTTCTCCACAAAAATTTCATTACCCTATAATTAAAGTAGGGCTACTAAAAAAATAAAATAAAATAAAATAAACAGCTTCTGCAAATGAAGGCCGTAAATCTAAGTCATCAATGTTTTTTGGTCAAAGATAATTAAAAATTTACAAATACTTACTCACCAAAAGTTAATACGTTTAATGACTGTTAATCTTAAATAACAACAGTTTAGATAAGTTTTCCTACCTGTCGAATATTGATGTAGCTTTTTGGTAATTCTTCATACAACTCATCAACATATTTTGTTTATTTGCCTTGTCGTTTGTTTGCTGCCATGTAAGCCTAGTAAGTATACTCTATAAATAAAAATCCAATAGCGATTCCATTCATGTGAGTTTCGATGTATAACTACTCGATCAAATACTTTGTGTTAAATTACTAGAATTTTTACTTGTTATGCTAAATGGCTGAGGTTTGGATATTCTATTCTCAAAGAACAGAAGAATTGCTTTTAATTAAACTTTACCATAGATATGGAGCATCCCTATCACCAGCATTAGGGAAACTATAAATGTTGGTTGTCACGGTCAGAACATCACTTAATATGAATTTGCAAGATGCAATACGATTTGTACAGAACAGTGCAATAAAGATTACATGGGCACTTAACGAAAATTTAACTACTAGTTTAAGAACAAAAAGCTGAGTTTTATGGAATCATGTTAATTTGTACAGATAATTTGATATCACAAGGATATTTTTTACTCAATATTTGATATTTTGAAACTATCATATGTACTGTGAATTGGCAACAAACTACCTTAACTAGATATGCGCTATAAACTTACCTGTTAGCTATCAAGTCAGATAAATATAACAGTCTAAAGCACCGTTATCGCTCTCATTCAAGTTCCTCACCCTAATAGGCATAGGTTCTAATTTTACCAGGGTATGAACACCATCATATGTCAATTATGAGTAAATGAATTTACTTTACTAAATGATCTGTATTGTCTTAGCTTCCGTAGCTTACAACCTAAATTTTGATGAAATTTCGCTACAGTCTCAAAATTGTATATATTTTAAATTTCATAGTAGTGACTGGATAAACATCGTTGTATTGATTTAAAATACTTACCAGCATATCTAGTAATAAGTACAAATAATTAAGAATTTTCCATTTCTCTGTATTTGTTAAAAAAACAAGCCAGAGAAATAATAATAATAATAATCTAAAAAAAATCACCATAACGTGACTGGAATATCTTGAAGTAATAAAATTCCACAGTTATGTAAAATGTACGGCTGATGAGGTCTACTGATAAAGTAGACGAAAGCTCCTGTCTTTTTAAATATTTTTAATACATATTTTATATAACTGTGGACTTTTATTACTTCAGTAATAATCATCATCATCATCATCATCATCATCATCATCATCTAAAAATACGCTCATCATGCCTCAATAATAGTAATGAAAATGATTCCACTTCCTTGTTTTTTATTCTTGGAAAAAAAGTACCAAAATCATTGCGTGGGGAAGGCCCTCCTCCATCTGCATTCCTAAAATGCCAGGTGCTCCCCTTTTACATTTTTTTTTCTTCCATATATGTCGTGCCGTACCCTTATATTTCCTGGCGGAACTAATGTGTAGCAATTCTGTTATAGAGGAATATAATCTCCCCGACTGGAAAATCCTTTGCATATTAACATTTGGGCATTTCATTTTTGTTTTTTAGGACGAAGAGAAAATGATTTTTGCTTTTCTATTTTGTTTTTGCTTTTATCTCCCATTTTGCATTGTCGTGTTCAGTTAATATGAGTTTCGAATGATTTTAGACAAGGCAGTAAATGGAGGATAATAATAATAAATGGATGCATGTATGCTTTGCTCTCAACTGGACAATTTACATTTAATACCAGAGTAAAAAAAAGATGAAGAGATGGAAACAAAGGTATTGCAATTTATTATATATGTGATATATAAGAATTAAGAAATACCAATATATTGTAGCATTTGATTTCTAAGGATAATAGCAATTATAATTCATGATTAAATTTTAGTTATTTTAATTAATTAACAATATCCTTACAACTAAAATCGAATTAATAGTCTACATACATGTGTTATTACAAACATTATCTGCCGTATAGGAAGAGCAATGCGACTGAATAGAGATATAAATAGGCAGGTGAAATGAAAATTGAAAAAGAAAACCTGTTAAGGTGAAAATATGTGAAGAATCAGTCAGTTGATACTAACACTTCGTGTCATTCCTGGCAATTGCCAGTGATTTCCAGCATGATTCCACTACCTGTGTCCCTTGAATAAAATTCTTGACCGTAGTTGATAAGACAACCAAACACTGGAATACTTTTATAGATGACAAAAACAGTAGAACACAATTATCAAGATTTATCTCAACTCATCTCAGGAAATTTTATGTTGAGACTCGTTACACCGTATTGAAGTAAACAATGAAATGCAAATACAAGCGTTTATTTAAACATCAAATTTCTTGGGCAAACTAAATGGAAAACTGAATGTTTAATTTGGCCCGTTCCAACACACTGAAGCTTTGAATTCCTGCAAGTAGAAGTGATCTTGATTAAATAGTAAACGTGGTAAAGGAAACAGTTTTGGGATACTAATCAAATAATGATTTCCATGAAGATTCAGTGATAATTAGTTTTTTACTACCATACTAAAAGAATTTCTCCGTCTGTCAGAAATAATGAAACAAAACTTGCTAAAACGAAAGTAAAATAGTAACTCCTAGAATTGAGTGGTCGTAATAAATACTCGTTGCTCTCTCTCTCTCTCTCTCTCTCTCTCTCTCTCTCTCTCATCCTCCTGTTCCTCCTCATCCTCCCTCTCCAACATCCTGCTCCTCTTCTTCCCCCGCCATCCCCCTGACCCTCCTTCCTCTTCTACATTATCCTTCCCATGCTCCGCCCTCCCCCCTCCTCCTCCTTTTCCCCTCTCCCCTCCATTGCGTGTTTTGGATCCCGTTTTCGAAATATTTCCTAATGACTATTTAGGAATGTTTATGCCTCCGTTTTTCCAAATTGAATCTTTTTACGCACGCTATACTTTGTTCCTTTTATATCCAGATTATTACGTTACTGTGATACGAACGGTACTGTAAATTTTACGGGCCAATAGCCATAACTGGTTTGTATAACGTTAAGCACAGGATTTTCAAACATTTTCTATGATATTGCTATATTCAGGTATAGATCCAAGTATTGTTTATGAATTCAAACGGGTTTATATGTTTATTTGAAGCGTGAAAAAGGAGTAGATTTTGCTTTAAAAAGCGAGATTCCGAACACTTCTTAATTCTTTAATTTAAGTGTTTTGTTCTCAAGTTAAAAGACCTGATCAAATGTAAAAATGACGAAGGTATCAATCATGATCCGGTGTTTTTCTTTTAATACTTTCGAAACAGATGGATATGCCATGGATCTTTGTCGTTAAGGAATTCAAACACAATTTACATAGTATTACGCGTAAACAGGTGATTATCAGAGAATAGAGAAGTTTGCAAACAATTGCATTATTATTCGGGATGTTTAAGAATCATAGAAATAACAACTTTGAATACAAGTCTATTTAGAGAAAGGAATCACTTCGAATGATTTTCAGTGATACCGAAAAACAAAAGTGGAAATTGGATAGGTATACAAGTGAAGTTTTTCTGAAACATATCATTCACCAAAATGTGGAAAATACACGCCGGAACTTTCACTTATGAGATAAAAAATCTATTGTCCTTTTGAGATTTTTCCATTCGAAATGGACAGTTTCTACGAATGCAGTACTTCTATTCATAAAGAGAGAACCACGAAAAGGGCAGAATGAAAATAGAACAATAAAATATAACTGTAATGCCACCAGCTTAGACCAGGTGCTTTTAAATGAGAATTTCGGTTTGGAGTGAGAGCTGTAGTATGACGAAAAATTGTACATACGTTAGTTACAAATTTTGGTATGACAGCAGCATTTCAAGCCAACTGCTGTTCTATACGGTTTTGTTAGATAGGTATTTCATATTACCATTATATATAAGTAATTAATATATCCATATTGCTTTGGAAGAATAATTTTTATCGTTGAGTCTAGTTTTGTTTATTAGACTTCATATTATTCCTATGTTATAGCTTCTTTCCAGAACACAAAAGATTAATATTTTTTTTTTTCGAGGAGCTGTTTCTTCAAACAAGAATTAAATTCAGCATTTAGATTTGATGAATGACTGTTTAAGATAATGCTTTCGTGTCAGTATTTACAAAAACATTTTAAGGAGGAAATAGCTAAAAATGGAAAAAAAAGACATAAAAAAGTCTTATTACTGGTATTATTAAAACCATTTTCATTAAATGTATCAGGCAAAGTCTTTAATTACTTATTTGAATACATTTTTTTTGTTAAACAAAGAAATATCGCATATAATGACGAATGATGAAGCATTAAATGAACGGTAAATTAAGAAAATTGTAAAAAAAAGTGTTGGAAAAAATAAATATAAATTTAATGTACACAGACTTCCACATTATACAGAAAAATTCTTTCAAAAACATTGTAGAGAAAAATCATTAAAAGAAAATAAACCTAAAAAGAAAATATTATTATGAGTTTGCAATTATGTCACCACTGCCTTAGAGTGACATCATTAGCTGATTTCAAGCTTAGTCTGCAACGTAATCTACTTTTTTCATATTTTGTTGACTGAATAGTCTTAACACTAGCCTTTTAATATTTTAATGATGTCATACCTTTTTCAATTTTTTTAGTTTTTGAAAGGTGGACGGTATGTAGACTCGTGTGTGTGTGTGTGTGTGTGTGTGTGTGTGTATGTGTGTGTGTTTTTGACTTCGGTAAATTGAAATCCGATTTCTTTCACAAACGGTGATTTGACACCGGAAAGAAATAAATAGACTTTTGTTTTTTGGCAAGCATAATGGTTTTAATAGCATAGGCGATTACCCTATTTAAAAAAAGAAATTACCCAATTTGATTGTTTGGTCAGCTGAAGACGTATTGCATATTATCCTTTTAAATTCAAGTATATCGGTAACATTCAGCAGTTGCATCCCACCTTCTGACGATGTATCGTGCCACTCAGGACACCCATGAAGGAAAGAAACTCGTAGAGGTCTAAAAGTACATTTACGAAAGGCAGAAAACAAATGCTGACATTGTGATGTGAAGAGTTGAAAAGAATTACTGTTAATGTATGTAGGCGTGCTTTGGAACTCTTCTCTTCACAGTTCCAGTAATGTTATGATCTAGCAGAATTTGTTTGCTGCTTTACATAAATGTAATTGAAGTCCTCTGCTCATTTATTATATGAACGGGTGCTCTGAATGGTACGAGACAAGGTTATGAAAATTTTTGTCTATAATGTCAGGAGCTTGGATGCCGCTGCTAAATGTTACTGATGTACTTGAATAAAAAAAATTTAAACTAAGTCTTCAAATTACTAAACAATAAAATTATGTCATTACCGTTTCTTAAATAAGGTAATTGCCGTAGGCTATTTACAAAAAAATACACTATGATTCCTAAATGAGCTATTTGTTTATTTTGGGTGTTAAATTACAGGATTTCAGTTTATTAAGAGTGAAATTACCGGGACTGAAGTCCTTGCAGTCAAAATATCTAAAACCTAATTCATGGTTTAACAAGACCTGTTTGCAAAATTTTAGAGTATTTCAAGCTTGAGATGAAATTCATTAAAAATTCGGTCAAATTTCTTAAAATCCGTCTGTTTCCCTGTGTCGGCAAAGGCCTTCTAAATCCACCTATAAGGTACTCAAATCTGCTATAATTAGCAACACAACACACACCTGCATCGTGCTGTCGATCTGATAAGCAAAAACAGGGGTTGCTACAACAGAAATATAATTTCTTTGATGAAAAGACTAACGCAGGCAACATAATATGAATTCGCAAAACAATATGATTTAGTCAATGGTCGAAGTTTAATTTTGGAATTATGAAAAAAGAAAACAATACTTGTGAAGAATAGCTTAATTACCTTTCTGATCACTTGAAAATAATGTTTTAAAGAAACTTTCAGAATAAACTCACTAAACTGTTGTACTTGATTGAAAACTAATATTTGATCCTACAGGAAAATCACTTTTGTAAACGTGCATGCAAGGATAATGTGAATTCTTGACGTTCTTGAATGTTTAAAAATTGCGCTTTAATGTAAAATAAATCGTCTAAGCCCTCCTCCACGTATCGTTCTCCTTTTTTTTTAATCATCTCTTCCACCACTTCTAAATCTTCACCTCTGCCTTCTCATCGTCTTAATTTTCGTCTCTCATTCTTTCGTTCTAAACTTTTGAAAGATGAGATCCGAATTTAATATTCCTAAGGCCTAATAAGGCTTTCAGACGGCATTTTACCAGCTGGGATTTGTCCCATCTCATTATACATTTTTCAAGTGTTACACTCTGATGAATATAATATATAATATATATATATATATATATATATATATATATATATATATATATATATATATATATATATATAGGTAGATAGATAGATAGATAGATAGATAGATAATTTTATTTCCATATTCATTTGATTGAGGTTTTTGTTTAAGTTAATATTTTTCTTTCACTCCTTTATGAGTGTCCGCAAGCCATTTGGTATCTCGCAAAATCATATTTAGAGGAGTCTAGAACTGCTATAATAAAAAGTTACATAATGTTATTTGAAACGGAAAATAACTAAAATTTACCAGTTCTATGGATTATTTTTTTATAAGGATAAAATGAAGCTCGAAAGATTGGCCATTACTTAACTCGTATTTATGTATCCATAAGTTCATCGGAATGTGTTTCAACTAGTATTGTGTCTGATTAATTTTTAAAACAATGGTAGGCATAATGGTTTCTTGCAACAGGTAGGAGAATCTATTTGCATGAATTTAAGACTCCGGAAAAGAGGCTTGTTCAAGATTTAAAAAGTTTTAGAGCAAACAAGTAAAACATTGCATTAAAAATTTTGGAGGTTCTATTTATTGAAACATTTCTGCTGTAATACTAACCTCTCTCTCTCTCTCCTCTCTCATCAGAGATACGTAAACAATTAATGCGTTTTTAGTAAATGGTTTTTAATATACAATTTTGATAAGGTGGAATTACATGAATTAAAATTAATTTCATTTACCATGTTATTGTAGAATGCATAAATTTAATTATTGTGGGTTTTCAATAATTACAGTAACTCGCAAGAAAAAGTTATCGTTCAGTATCAGGAGTGAAACACATTAAACTTCGGAATTGCCAAGTCTTAAATTTTCCTCCTAGATAGACCTACTGCAAGATGGAAGGGAGGTTAAGGGGAAAAGCCGCTGGCATCAGCTACCGAACAATCAAGCGACATTCAAGTTTTATTGGTAATTTTTTTTCTGCAAATTAAGAGAATCTAACCATTTTAGACCCTTATTTTTGATTGAGTAAAACTGGCTAAAATATACATCAGAACTACAGTGGCAGAAATTCTGAAAGCTCATCCACCCGCATTACGCAAATGACCAAGGCGTGGTACGTAACAAAGGAAGTTCTATCTTTTCAAGTATAAAAGTAACATGAAGAGAGCATTTCTTTCATGTGGTTTATATGAAAAGAATGGTTCCTCAGTTTAGGACACAGAACCAAAAATCTTCTGAGAAGCACAAAAAACCAGGAAAGAGAGCAGCGAAAAGTGACATTGGTGAAAACAGAGGTAGACAGCCTTTTTCATTAGGCTAATAACAGGCGACTGCTTGCAATGAAACGCTCATTGTCTGGTGTTTGGTAAAAAAGACTGGCATTCACCCCCAGTCCTCTCCGAGCATGAAAGAGATAAAGAAAAAGACACGGAAACGGTGGTGAAAACAGATGTGCGAAAGCTCATTCGTGTTTTTTATGATACTATAGATATTGAGTTACTGTGAGCATTTGATTTCCTAATTCCCAATATTCTATTCAGTTTTCAAATTGATATTCAGAAGCAATGATACGTGGAATAGTCTGGCTGTACAGACAGAAAAAATTTTAAAAGAAACTTACCTACCGATCACTCATGAATTATGTTCCACTGATATATTTAAATGATTTACTTAAGGAATAAATGTAGGTCATAAATATTACTAAAAGAGAAAACTTTGCAGACCTTTCACTTTTTTTCCCTCTCTGTATCTGTTATTCTCTTCTCTGTGTTTTTAGTTGATCCTGGAAGCTGCTACATTAATAGAGAATATTACCATACAAGATATATATATATATATAGATATAGATATATATATAGATGAGATATATATATATATAGATATATGATATAGATATGTATAGATACATAGATATATATATATATAACTATATAATATATAAAAAAATATATATAATATATATAATATATAGAGATATATATATATATATAATAATATATAACAAATATATATATAATAGATAGATATATATAGATATATCATATATGATGGTAGATATATATATATATATAGATATATATATATATATATACGATATATATATATATAGATATATATAATATATATAATATATATATAATATATATATATATATATATATATATATATATATATATAGATATATAATTATATATATATAATTATATGTATATATATATATATACATATACATATATATAAATATATATCTATATATTATATATATAATATATATATATATATATATATATATGTATATATATAATGTGTATCAGAAACATTCTCAAAATCATAAAAATTTAAATATAATCCATTACTTATTATATTTATTATGTTATATTTCACTGTTCTATCTAATTCATCGAAAAGGTCGAGTATTCGCATAAAACAAAAACAACTCTACTGAAACAAATACTATCGTCACGATAGTATTTGTTTCAGCACAGTTGCGAGGATTGTTTTACGGCCACATTTTAATCTATTTCGGTCAGAACAACGCATATCATGGTATTTATGAGTCATACTTCACATCGCTCCATATATCGCACTGAATTCAAATGCAATGCATTGCTGCTCGATTTACCGCTGACGTTGATTTATCCGAAACTAAAATTAATTTTAACGTTGCTATGAATACTATTATCGACTGTCAGCATTATTATGTCGTATCGTTTCCTTCTCACCTATGGCAAGACTTGGGAACGCGTGATTTTGAATTTAGTTGGTTATATTTAGTGATTTGAAGTATATATAGAAAAAATATGCAGTCTTTAAAGAAATGTATTTCCCTGTATATTCAAATTGAATTGTTGCAGCTAAATTAGATTTTTAAAAATCAATTCTATTGGAAAGGAAAATGAAATTTTAAAGAATATGATTATGAGGTAAGTAAAGTTATCAAAGAAAAACTATGGGCAGGAAGATGTGAACAATAGGCGAGTAGTCATGGAGATATTATTTTCAATAAATATGAATATCTAGACGAAAATAAACAGAGAAGTATAATCAGTTTGAGACTAATATCCAGAGAAAAGTAGAGCTAGAAAAATTATATAAAAATAGAACGAAAAATTATATATTTTTTTGTATTTATATTTATACTCGATTGGTATCCCTAATTGTTAATGTATATGGCTTATGATGACAGTTTATCATTATTATTATTATTATTAATTTAGAATTCTACTACTACAACTACTACTACTATTATTATTATTTTGGTAGAAGACCCTCTTTTAGGCAAATACTGTTAAAAAGGATGGCAGAATTAAGCGAGTTGATTTTATATATTGTTTTTTCTATTTTCCTTACAATTCGCTTCACAGGCTCAGCGATGTTTCTGAGTAACTGGCCAATATTCATATTGGGAATTTTCAAAAATTGTAAATGCTGAAGGAATCTTTTATTAGAACAGGATATCAGGTCCAGGTCAGGCAGGGGTCGTCGTCAGTGCCGGTATTATTCCGTAAGCGTAGTTCAGTTCGGGCCAGGGTCGTCTTTGGATTAAGGGCTGGTGTTGTGCTGGTATAGCTGGTATTACGTGACGTTTCGACCTTCTCGTAGGTCATCTTCGGACGAGTCGGTTGAAGAGACTGTAGCAAGAAAGTTTGCGGAACGGTATTTATAGCGCACAGACCTAGAGTTGCATTCTCATTGGTCGGGCCGGTCTTGGGCGAAGCCGTGGATCTCGCCTCGAAGGTCTCGGGGATTCTCTTGTGCGAGCGCCACAGTGGTGTGCCTGGGGATGAACGTCAGGAATTCCGTCTGTAGCAGGAATTGTATCATCCTGTGGGGGCTCCTGATTATCTGGCATCGTCGGGGGGTCGCTCGCTGCTCTCCGGGAGGCGGTGGGAAGGAGAAACATTTCTTGAGTTATATTTAAGTTTGGTTTCTCCTTACCTATATGAAGGGCTTCTAGGAGGCGCAGACGTCGGGGATCTGTTGTCTGATCTATTATTATGATATTAGGGATAATATCATTTCTTTTTATCCGTTTGTTATGAGCAGTCCTGGCGTGGTTGAATATGGCTCCTTCTTGGGCGTGGCAGGAGATTCGCTTGGAGAAACCCTGGCCCGAACTGAACTACGCTTACGGAATAATACCGACACTTACGACGACCCCTGCTTGACCTGGACCTGATATCCTGTTCTAATAAAAGATTCCTTCAGCATTTACAATTTTTGAAAATTCCCAATATGAATATTGGCCAGTTACTCAGAAACATCGCTGAGCCTGAGAAGCGAATTGTAAGGAAAATAGAAAAAAACAATATATAAAATCAACTCGCTTAATTCTGCCATCCTTTTTAACAGTATTATTATTATTATTATTATTATTATTATTATTATTATTTTATTATTATTATTATTATTATTATTATTATTATTATTAATCTAGAATTCTACATGAAATGAATTTATTAAATATCTCAAATGAGGACATAGAAAACTAAAATATCAAAGTTGACATTCCAGGGAGAGAGAGAGAGAGAGAGAGAGATACTAAAGGAAGTGGAATTGCAAAGGATGTATATTTTGTCGTTTTGCAGTATTCAAACTTTTAACATAGAATGCTTTATATTCTTCTTTTGATATATATTTTTTATTTTATTTACCTATTACTAAAGATTAGTTCCACAGTATTATCACCTGCGTGACTTTTAAGCTAATATTATACTAAAAGTAGTGTAATATTCTGGAAAATGATATCGATTCCCATAACACATGACTTTCTGCCATTGTTGTTTTATTCCTGCCTACAAGTCAAGTCTGGGTGTTATAAATTTTTCTTCGTATTTATTCCGACAGTTGATAATACCAAGAATGCAATGGAAAGACACCTCCTTCAGCAATTATGCCTGTGATCATTAAACAGTTAGGTACTCTGTCAGTTTTTGGGAATCGCTATCGTTCACTGCCATTGGTATAAGCTTGCCAAGGACTCTTTCAGGTACCCATTCCTATCACTGGCATCCTTGCCTAGCCCTCTTTGGTCATAGAATGCATTCACGCACTTTTCTTAGACTAAAGTCTTGCCTCGCATTTACTCACATACCATCAAACTTTTGCAAGAGGACCTATTAAGTCTAAATGACTGCTAATGAGGCTGCAAGGAAAAATGAATGCTCTCTCTCTCTCTCTCTCTCTCTCTCTCTCTCTCTCTCTCTCTCTCTCTCTCTCATTGCATGTTAATGTGTATTCATGCCTCTCAGTTTCATCAGTTTTAGAATAACTACAATAAAAAAATATTATTCTGGTAAATAGTAGGAGAAATTATTGTATAAAACTTATTGCTTTACTTCATTAAACTATAGGAGTGGAAAATTCATATCCGCTTATGGTATTCCAAATATGTGTTTTAATTAGCAAATTTTAGTGGCGAGTCTTTAATAGAAATTACCAAATATAAAATGGTTAGTGAATGAATGATGCATTTTAATAGGGGTTTCATTTTTCTAAAATTCACAAAAAAGAGAGCCATCGTAAGTACATAGACATATATAAATTTTAGGTTACTTCAATGGGATTTGCAAAATTTCTAAGCTGTAAACTAGATTGCTGTATGTTGTTTTGAATAAGTTGTCTAACCTTTCAAACGATGTAACTTACAATTTCGCTTATTTTGGGTCTAGGTTTTACCAGAATTGCTCGTCGTCTTAAATGACGAATTTCGAGTGAAGTTTGATATCGACTCTTTCGGTAAATCCCAGATTAAAAAACTTCTCGGAAGTTACCTCAACGGGACCAAAAAGGTAAGTAGGATCAATATTTATTTACTGGTATTAACAAATATCTAACAGACTTTAATAAAGTAAGTTCGTAAAGTTTCCTTTAACCTCCTGTCAAGACTGAATAATTGTAAATGAAACCGTTATACAAAAAATGTCACGCGAATCGACCCCAATCCGATAATTGCCAATACCTTCTTGGTCGCGCTGGTGTAATATGCTTTCTTTCCGAAACTGTGTTAGGCATTCCAATATTTTGGCAAAACGGGCCATAATATCGACGTTGACCCAATTTCTTCTGAATTATGTTCAGTGGTTTCGAACGCATTTTCTTCCAAAATGTCTTATGGTTATGTTTTACATTTTCATTTTTCCAACATTTGAAATTTATCTCTTATTTTGCACTTTTTCCTGCCCAGTGAAATTAATTAGCTTTGCAAAATATACCGTTTTAAAAGGACACAAAATTTGCATATAATTGTTGTTAGAGATGATAAACCAGCTGTTATGGTGTCCATTATCAAATGATAAAAGAAAAATTAAGTGACAGTAAATGAAATAAGAAAGAGAGAAATAAAAAAATAGAATCAGTTAAAAGGGACAATGAAGTAGAAACCGATACAAAACATATTTTGCTGAGCTATCAAAGATTTAGAACTCCCCGAACACGAATAGCAAAAAGTTCAGTAACTTCTAGTGATTAAACCCTTACATATAGAAAACCGCCTTTCATGCTTCCCTGACCTACGAAAGAAAAAGCAAATCACATTATGTAATTATATATATATATATATATTATATATATATATATATATATATGTGTGTGTGTGTGTGTGTCTGTGTGTCTGTGTGTGTGTGTCTGTGTATATATATATATATATATATATATATATATATATATATATATATATATATATATATATATATATATATATATATAAAGCTATTTTAGTTAAACCAGCTTTTGGCCTCATGGTAGTTTAAGCAGCATATTTACCCATAGAAATTACGGAAAACAATCAACTCATGAGAACAAAAGTGGTTTAAGAATAATTTTATCCACTTATACCTTCACCACTAGACCTCCTCTACTTCTCCACTGCTTTTACTAGTAACAGCTCAGCAACGTATCTTCCAGAAACTCGGAATCTTCATCACCAGATCGCCATCATTATCAATCATAACGCTTTTAGTCTACTTCCCTTATCTAATGGGCAGTCCACCAAAACCAACATAATGCTCTTATGGATCCCTTACCGCACAGAAAATGTATAAGCGAAAAGTTTCCTTTATGACCATATGGTCATAAGCCGAAGAAAATATGGATGTTTCGCAAAAAAGCTCTCAGGAAAACCCAAAGAGGGAAATGAACAGAGTAATTGAAGTTCTTGAATTAATCATGAGATCGAAAGGAGGGCCCACGATGTTCAGGAAGAAGCAACTCAAAAAGATTGATAATGATGATTGCAAACACCGGCGCAAATACGAAGAACAAACAATAGATTTGGTGCATTATTGTTGCACAGCTCATGATTCAATCAGCATTTTCATTCTGGCTTATTTGACTTAATCCTTCCGGCATATCCCTTGGTACCTAGCGTCTTTATCATTTTATTCATACAACCTTTCTCATTCAGTTGGCATATATATAAACCAGCAATTAAATGTGATGTTCTAGCTATATATACACTATGAGGAAAGAAGAAACTTTAATAGGAGATTCCTGAGGATACAAGAGTAACGGCTTACAGTCTCTTATAATTTTAATGGCAATAATATGATTTGGAGGAAACTTTGAGGAATACGAAATACATCACGTCCATAAAACAAGTTATTATATCTATATATATATATATATATATATATATATATATATATATATATATAATATATATATATATATAATATATATATATATATATATATATATATATAGTATATGTGTGTATAGTGGTGTTTTAAGAAAGACAGATAGATATTTTGTGTAGACCGACATAAATATATCTACTCACTTTTACTTATGTAAGAACCAGTATCACTAAGGCTTGCGTTTGAGCACATGGGTATGTGTGTGTGTGTGTGTGTATACATGAAGAGATAGTTTAAGTGGCTTAATCTTGATTGTTTATGATAACGAAACTTTTTCTTCATTAATTAAATTTTCTTATTAATGCCAACCTTTACTAGATATAGAAGCATAAATGGGACTTACATTATATTAGAATATGCTCAGGTAACGCTAATCTTCTAATGATTTACTCAATTACAGCTCAGGCCTCGTCCTGCTAAAGGTTCATTAGGAAGCATTGGCGGGTTCATTAAAGACAATTAGCCTTCGAAGTAAACACAATAACGATTTATTGCGTTAGGAGTAAGCCATGTGATAATTATTGCTGTAATTGAACTCCAGTTGAACGCTGGTAGAATGGAGAATATTACATTTTCCAAAGACTTGGAAAACATCAATTATCCCTCAAAAAAGAGATATTAAAACTTTTATATAATTTCAGCTGATGATTATAATTAAAGTGTATTGGTGATTGTCATTTATTCTGTAAAACTAAGAAGTTGCTGTTTTGAAGTAGTTACGTAAAACACTCAAATGCAACACCTTATTTCAGGTAGAGTGAATATTAAAAAAAATATTAAGATATATTTGAAAACTATTTCCTTTAAAGTTCAATTCCATCATATTCACCTTTATATCAGATATATTTTGTTACGTAGACATATATTCACTTGTTTTTGAAGTATAGTATTTTCATCCCGGCATATTTTAAAAGCAGTAGGTTTTGTCCAGTTCGCTATCTTCCATTTATAACTAATCCCATTACTCAATACATTATACTGTTACTACATTACACCAAACATTTAGAAAGAGAAACGCCCTCATAATTTAAACACATGCAAAACGTTCTCGTATGGGCAGAAGAAGCAGCCTAAACCAATCAATGTGACAGATATGCGTTAGTAGGTAAAATGGGTAGATATATCCATGGCATACAAACAAATAGCTTCTTTTGCTTGATTTTATCTGAAAGAATAAGACGAAAAGCTTCTTGTTCCATCAATAATTCAGCTAACGCTTCAGCACTAGTTTTTCATTCTCTCTCTCTCTCTCTCTCTCTCTCTCTCTCTCTCTCTCTCTCTCTCTCGTCTCTCTCTTTCTAGTCAGATTTTTTTTAGCAGTCTTTGAAATATAATAATAACGCTTGATAATTTTCACACTACCACAAAACTAGAGCGAAAATATTACTCTTAATGTTATCTAATTTCATAAGTAGTTTCCCTGAATGGTTTACCAACTTGATTAGTATCCCTTTATAGCTCCCTGACTTAAGGAAATCTACAGTCTAGTGGTCATGTCAAGATTCCGAACCCACTATTTTTCAAAGTGGTATAATATTATCTTGAAAAGTAGTGGGCTCGGAATCTTGTCATGATTATTAGACTGTAGATATCCTTAAGTCAGCGAGCCATATTATACGTACCTACCGCTTTGATTCATATATATATATATATATATATATATATATATATATATATATATATATATATATATATATAGTATATATGTATATATATATATATATATATATATATATATATATATATAATATATATATGTGTGTGTGTGTGTGTAAGTGTTACATTAAACATAAGAATATAGATAAACATTCTGTAGAGTAATGCGTGTAACAATGAATCAGGCCATAGGCCAAGGAGGTCATGCAGGGAAGATTGTCCAAAAAACCCAAGTGTGTGAACACCTGGAAGCAGCAGTATCTATGTCGGGCATAAACATCAACAATGCCTTCTCTGGGAATCATTTTGACTCTCCCACGAAACGACGCGGCTTACGTGACTAACCTAGATAAGCATGTTAGTTCATATGTTTGTATATCAAGCAGTGTTTGCTTGCCTATGATTTGTAAATGAATTGTATCTCAGACTTACCTTACCACTCTTAGTTTCAACATCTATTCAGAACCCTTCTCTGCATCTATCCAGGGATGTAAGCTTGAAGAATATATCCTATTTTTGTACTATGTGTTTCCACGACTTAACCTCTACACAAGAAAGAAGCATTTGAATCAAAACATAAGAGAGTATCTTCACAGGCAATGGAGACATAACTAAGAATGGATGGAGTTATACCAACCGACGTTTGCTATGCAAACCAGAAGTACAACTAGGTGACTCGTTTGTAAATAACCACGGAGTCACTAACAATTGGTGGCGAGCGGCTCTACCGAAGACTAACAATTGGTGGCAGATTACGAAAACTTACGAATAACAGCAAAGCAGTTAAGCTACAACTACAAAATTGGAAGCAGAATTTAAACAGTATCTAACATTGGAAACCTTCTACGATGTCAAGCCAAAAGAATCTACAATCAACATCGTGTCTCAGGCAACGGTGCTGATGGCACCACGAGACTTCGCATGATTCTACGAAGACGACCTTGGAGCATGTACATCTTTATTGATATATATAAGCCTTATACTATATATATACTGGCTTCTTCGTCGTATGTTGGATGTCATAGACAGCGTGGAACTTCGAGAACTTCCTCCGGATGTGTCTTCCGCAGAGGATCATCAACAACCCAACGAAACGGAAAACAGTTGTTCTACAAACAAAACAACGCACGACTAGGCGAACTGGGTCGCACGGAAGCATTGACGGAAGAAGCGAGGGCCATGATGTCATAAAAACACTGCAGACTTTCCCATAAATATCAGCTAAGTTAAACCTTTTTATTCATTCGGTTTGTAACTTTGTTGTTCCTATTACGCAGGTCAAGAGATCGGTGTTTCTGGGTGAGTTACGTGACATCCTTTAATCTTACTTTTCTTGCAGGAACCTATCTTCATTTTTGGGTAAATCATCCCTGCAGCCCTTTTATCTTTGTTTTTCATGCCAACACCTTCTTTTTCAGAGGTTCTCCTGAAATATTTTATCATATCTTATGTGCTTAATTTTATCATTTTTGGGGACACATTATTATTTTCTGTGACACTTTGTCTATATATAGCAATATGCGTTTATGCAGTGGACAAGTGTATTCTTACAGATATTTTGATATGGTTGCTAGAAATCGTAGTGATAGGAAGAAACCTAAAACAAAGATGGCCACCCCTCCACCCAGTAACCCGGTGGTCACATTGGTTAGTGCCAGATCAGCAATTGTTCTCTTCCAAGGCCTTGTTAACGAATTTTTGCCTCAGGGGGTAGAATCTTGGATTTCATCAGCAGATGCTCATTTGAAAGCAAAATACATCACTTTACCATCTCTACAGCTACAGGAAGCTAAAAGCTTCATTGACTTTGCAAAAGGGGATGCAGCATCCTACCTTAGAGGGGTTTCATTTCAGGAGGCAAATACATGGGATGAATTCAAAATTAAATTGTGCTCTGTATATGGCAGCGAGGAGGCCTTGGATGTGGTTTTAGCTTTGAGGAATATTTTTAATTTGGTCTCTATGACTCATCTTAGCTTGGTGGACAGGGCAGCACTTATTGCAGACCGTTTGAATGAATATCTGGATAATTTGAATAAATCTACTTGGGTTACAGGGATGAACATGGCTGTAAAGGATTTTATTAGACTCACATACTTAACTTTCCTAATAGCTATGTTACCAGAAGCATTGGTATGGTGTTTTGATGAAGAGCTATTGCCCGACAGCACAGAATTAGACATCTATAAACAAATTAAGAAACATATGTCTAAATTTACAGACCTAGATCCTTCACTCGTTCAAGTTTTTGCAAAGAATGAAGGTAAATCACAGCAAGTAAATGTAGTTAATAGTGACGCAGCAGGAATAACTTGTTTTTATTGTAAAAGGTCAGGACACATGATAGCAGATTGTCGTACGCGTTATTGTTCAATTCATAATAGCTCAAGTCATGCTTACGCTCGATATTTTTTGCGCAATCAGGCGCAAGGTAACGCTATCAACACACAGAACATTGCCAATGATAATAAGAAGAAGAATCCACATTATCACAAAAAGAAACAAGTAAACAGTAACTCTGCTCAAAATCAGAAACAAGCAAATTGGGCTTCATGGAACTAGGTTCCTGGCCCGTCTATTCAAAACAATCAAAGTCAGCCAAATTTTCCGAGTGTCCAAAGCAAAGCAAATACCATGAATTAACTCCGGCGGGGGGTAGAGTGATGTTGGGTTGTCTATATCAACATCCTTTGAATTAAAAAATAAATTTGATCATCTAGAAGACTGACGTAAAACACAGAATTTTCCTATGAATCACACGACCGTATCCAAAAATTCAGTGCAGGATCACGTAGATTTTCATAGAATTCACGTTATAATCAGTAATGATGAATTACGCCCTACTTTACACGCCGTAAATCTAGAATATCAGCCCTTTACATTGTTTTTAGATTCCAGTAGTCCACGTAATATCATGGACTTACGGACTCATCACTTGGTGTTTTCGAACTTCCCTATTGAGAGGTCCGGAGTACGACTTTCGGGCATTGGCAATAACGAACTAAGTGCAGTAGGCGTAACTCAAGTTCAGTACAAGGTGGGTAAGCGGACGCTTACCAACACATTTATAGTTGTACAGCACATTAATATGTATCCAGTTGTAATTGTTGGATATCCATCCATGTCCATTCAAAATATTATTCTAGCTCCTGCCAAAAATTGTGTTTATCAAAGGAAAATTCTATAAATCTTCGAACACATTAAAATCTGTTTTGTACAAAAAATAGACATACAATCAAACAGTAACGTACATTGAAACCAATCACTTTTCTCATGAATCATGACATTGTCCAAGCAACCCAACAGAATTCTCGCACACCCATACTGGCAGCTTGCACGCAATCTCTTGAGCCAAATGCTCCCTCGAATATCTCGGTGTGTGTCAAGAAAACCTTGCCAGGATATGAAATTTTAATCCTTCCAGACACTCTGAAAATTAACAGATTTTCCGCGACACAGGCATTATACACTGTTGACTCACAGCTACAGGTTAACATTGAAGTCTGTAACCATTTGAATACCAATCAAGTAATCCACAAAAATCAATATATCGTGGATATGGAAGTGTATAAATATCGCATTCTTACCATTGCTGAAATTAATCACACTCAACCTGTTGTTGACAAATCCCTCTTACAATCTATCAAAAGTAAAATCAATAAAGACATTCAAGAAGTGGGAATACAGCAGAAATTTTTGAACTTTTATCTAAATATCATGATTTTTTCTCCACTAGCGAGGGATCTCTAGGGAAAATGGATGTCACTGAACATCAAATACAGTTAACAGACAAGTATAAAGCTATTTACATACCTTCGTATCGACTCCCTATGAAATTTCAGAATGAGATTAATGACGAAATAGATAAGATGTTAGAAGGAGTCATTACGTAATCGAACAGCCCTTATAATTTTCCCTTAATTGTTGTACCCACAAAAGATCGAACTTGGTGAATTTGCATAGATTTCCGGCGCTTATACGAGGAAACGATTCCCGATTGTTTTCTGGTGCCATGTACCGATGATATCTAATCCTTGTTAGGACAGAACAGATATTTCACCAGCTTGGACTTACTTAAAGGCTTTCATCAGATACACTTAGCTAAAGAGAGTACCCCATACACCGCCTTCAGCACAGCCAGGGGACACTATGAATTTTTACCTATGCCTTTCGGTTTACGTTGCGCCCCAATTACATTCACCAGAATGATTAATATAGTGTTTGGAGACTTATTGGGTGATACCCTTCATGTCTATATGGACAATCTTGTAATCTTTTCCAATACCTTAGAAGAGCATTTGTATAAACTAGAGCTAGTGCTACAGAGACTAAGGCAACACAATTTAAGAGTAAAAATATCAAAATGGGAATTTTTTAAGACAGAGTTAATCTATTTTGGTTTTACTGTATCTAGTCAAGTTCTTAAGGTAGTCCATGATAAGGTATCGGCTATCCGTAACTTTCTGGTACCTACTAACGTAAAGGGGATACAACAATTTCTAGGGTGTTCCGGTTACTATGGAAGGTTTGTGCTCAACTATTCAATCATAGCAGCTCCTTTAACGGATCTTACGAAGAAGGGCGTAGATTTAATATGGTCTGAGACGATTCAACAGGCGTTCGATACCTTGAAAGAGAAATTGTGCAGTTCACTTATCTTAAAATTCCCTGATTTCAGTAAGGAATTCTTTATCACAACTGATGCCTCAGACCAAGGGGTAGGAGGGGTACTACTTCAGCAATATGATAAACAGTTCTTCTCTATAGCTTTTTATTCACGTAAACTGAAGCCCTCTAAAAGCAAATATGCAGTAATAGACAAGGAAGGGCTAGGTTTCGTTAACTCACCAGTACATTTTAAGTTCATAATCTACGGCTATCCTGTTAAGGTCCTTACTGATCATAAGCCCTTCACCGAGTACTTCAAAGGTTTTAATTACATTCCCAAAAGAACTCGGTGGCATATGATCATTCAGGACTTTGGAGCAAAGATAGGATACCTACCTGGGAATGCAAATATCATAGCTGACGCATTATCCTGCAACCCCGCACCATCCTGTATGGAACCATTAGCTGAACTAGAAGATATAGCAACATCCGTGCCCATTGTTAAAACAGTATCTGAACAAGAAAATTCACTAATCCAAACGATCACGCACATTGAAGACCCAGGTTGGAGCGCTGAACTGGTACAGACTGAACAAAGGAAAGATCAGCAGTTAAGTAAAATAATAGATGCTTTGAACAGAAATCCTAAAGAAAAAGAATATTTAAAGTATGCGCAGCAGAATTATATAATCAAAGATAATAGTCTGTGTAGGTCCATGACGGGGAAAACCCAAAGCACACTGCAGGTGACTAACGACCAGGTAGTAGTACCAATCTCTGATATAGCAATCGTCCTAAACTGATTGAATTCCAATCCCTTACATGGTTATCCCGGGTTCTCTATCATGTCACAGAAAGCCAAATCACTATTTTACTGGTCTACAATGCTTACAGATATAAAATAACACCTAGCTAATTGTCACATTTGTCATGAAAACAAAGTGCACACTAAGACACCTGTCAGCCTAGGGGCCTACCTTGTGCCAAATCAACCCTTTGAAAGAGTACACTTAGATTTATTAACAGAGTTTTACGAGTCTGACAGAGGAAATAAGCACCTCTTAGTGTTAATTGATGCCTTGACCAGATACACAGAATTAATAGCACTAAAAATAAAAATCGCAATTGATTGCACTAGGAAATTCCACACATGATAATCTCTGACTCTGGTGGAGAATTCAATAATAATTTCCTTAACTCGTTGTGCGAATTCCTTTGGATTAAGAAAATCAAAACCATGATTTATCACCCAGAGTCAAACGGATTAGTGGAAAGGGTAAATAGGAAAGTGTTAAATTTCCTACGATTTACACTTGGGGTAATGGATCCTTGGGATATTGCCATCCCCACGGTATTAAGTACTCTTAATCATTCGTATCACGTATCTATAAAAATGTCGCCACATGAAGCCCTGTATGGCACTCCCGCTAGGATGCCTTTCTTTATCCTTACGCCCACAAATAATTTAACAAATCCCCTAAGGGATGTTATGGATGCAAGTGTAAGCAGATATAATATATTTCGTAAGAATCTAGAAGCTCAAATAACAATGAAAAAGAATCATGATAAACCGCCCAACAAACAAAACAATATGCAGTAGGTGATTGAATCTATATACAAATATACGTGCGCAAGGGTTTGGACTATAAACAAACGCCTAAATTTGAAGGACCGTTCTGCACTCTAGAAATATTAACGGCAAACAGGCTAAAGGTTCAAAACATAGCACAGCCTACTGAAATACCTACTGTGCCATTGGCTCATGTTTGAAGCTAATGGAAAGGGGAAGAAAGGATAAAGGAGCGGAATATGTTTTATCTGTATTGAATAAGAAATAGCTAATGTAAACATGAGTAATTACATATAATTCACTATTTGCAGGTTTCCAACTTGAAGCTTATATTGTTCGGATTGGTACTGTTTGTTCAGGCATTTTTCTCGTGTGGGACGAGTTCCAAAACAAGATATACAATTTACTCATGGCTCAATCATTGAAAGAACTGAGGACGTATTTATTACAGCGAGCAACGTAATTCTTGAAGTTGATTTGCAAGCAATTTTCTTGCCAATATATGATGTCATTAATCTTGAAAGCGACTTATCGCGATTTGCTGAGTTTCACTGAATCAATTGCACAGGCATCATTTTCCTTTTAACCCAGAGGATCCGCTGGCTCAGACCTTGGGTATAGCCAAGTTGTTGTCTTATGATTTGCAAAACAAGACAGCTGAATCAGAATGCTTAGCACTTAATCTCCTTATGTGGACCATCAGACACAACAACGTAGAAAAGCGTAACCCATTTATCTTCGCTGCACTTAATATATTTGGATCCGTAGCAAGCTTAGGTCTTGGAATTTCCAATCGTCTTAAAATTAACGCTCAGAATAAGAGAATTGAATTTTTACAACATCAACATGAATTAATTTTCTCTGAACTTCACAGACAATTAGAGTCAATAAATCAACTTATGACATTGGTGAACGAACATTCCAGTAATATAAATCAGACGATGGATGTGCAATACTTGCTTGCAACTCTAGCATATTAAAGTTCGAAGGTGGATCATATCCATATGAAGATTTCACATTTTATTGAAAATCCAAAGACTATGTGGAAGCGATCACTCTACCTAAAAAGGAAGTCCTTTCACTGCATCTTTTGCCAATCAAAGACTTAACATTAACTTTAGAGAATGTGCGTGAGAAACTTGGTTATATTCCTTTGTTAGAAGCACATAAGATTGAATTTTATTATAGCTTAATCTCAGTAAGCATGGAAAATTACAGAAACATGATTAATATCCCCTTCGATTCTTCTGAGGCATGGAAATCTTATAAAATAGTTCCGTTCCCTACTTATATGTCAAATAGTAATTTCCCCTAATAAGGAAACTTTTACGGTCGTCAGAGACCTGGACCTGTTCGCTCATTGTTACAATGCCATGGGTAATAAGGTTTGCACGGCTGACTCCTTTGAATTCCACAATATATCCAAGGGTTCATGCGAGTTAGGGCTAGCCCTTAATGGTTCTCTTTCCCACACGCATGAACGATGTCTGGATCGACTTTGCCCTCTTGACAAGTATAAGTTCGCTTACAGGCTGAATAACAGAACCTGGCTGAGATTCGCTGTTGAAGAATTTAAAGTTGAATGCCCAGATGGATCAGTTGCATCTTCACGACTATTCGTCGCTGCAGACGGCTGCAGTGGATCAACAGCCAACTACACCGTTCGTGGAATAAGCACCATCATAAGGGAGAGAGCTTATTTTTTGCGAATTTCTCCTGTGGTAATACCCATATCCCTGCACTCCCTTTGCCTTACAATCTACAGGTAGCCCAGCAGCTGACGCGTCTGGCTACCATGGACCTTACTTCTCCTACTTATGGCGTCGACGAGGATCTTCGTTTCTATATTTTGTTAGCTGTGACCCTGGTGACGGTGGTGATTCTGGTCATCGTGAACGTATTCGCTTGGCGTAGGATGAAGAGAACAAGAATGGCTAATTAACAGAATGTCGGAGCCCGCCCAGACAATCTCCCCTATGCCCTTAAAACATTTGATTTTCGGGTCATTTGAAACTGGCCATTTCCCTTGACTCAAGGAAGTTGTTTGGAACTGTGAAATGCGCGAAAGGTTGTTTAAGACGCTGGCTAACTGTGTAATAGAAACCTCCTTGACAAAGCATTCCATATGTAAAAGTATCATTATCTTAAAAATAATCAGTGCAAACTAATCTATACAATATATCTATTAGTGCGCCTATTTGAAGCATATAGAAGTTAAACAATGAATCAATTTATCTGTGTGTGTACGCACTAGGAATCTATATAAAGTGCACATATCTTAATCACATTTATTTGAATCAGTAATTTGAATCAATATATATACTCATGCACGTATATCTGGTAGCACCTATAATCAACCTGTTACCTTGTATCTTATCACATTTTGGTACCATTAATTTTTTAACATATAATCTTTGTGTCATGTAACTATCAGAAATATGCTTGTATTTTTGTTGAATATGTATCTTCATGACTGGCATTATACAAATGTATCAATATATATCACATATACTACTTAGTATTTAGAATCATTCCATATGCATATGTCTTGTGCGCGGATCTGTATCTGTATACTCCATGTATTTTTTTTACTTATATTAATTTTACATATGTGTCTGATTTTTACATATAACCAGTTAAATATCATTTAATTAATCCCTCTGTTGGTAGTTATAAGTTTACCTTATCTTGTGCATTTATATTTAAAATCGCACTATTAAGCCGGCCACACACGTGCAGTTTTAACTGACAGTTATAACTGTTCAGTTATAACTGACAGTTAAAACTGCACGTGTGTGGGTATCTCAGTTGCTCATTTCGTCAGTTCAACAAAACTGTACAGTTAAACTGAGACAAATGCAATGTTCCATATTTTTAACTGAAAGAGTAACTGAACTGAGCGTGTGGGGGGATTCGTAAACTGTACAGTTCTCAATTTCTCATTTCTACAGGTGGTAGCGGTGAGTGCAGTTTGTTGAGATAGCACGTAAACAAAGCGAAAGCAACTTTTGGTACAGTTCCAGTCATGTGCAAATAATTGAGAAAATCAATTGGTTCTTCACTTAATTCCTTTAATAATTTAATATCAGAACATTGATTTCGCCTCCGTAACCACTTTTTGCACCACTGTTTACGCTTTTTAGTTTTATTTTTTCTATTTGTTTGTAGCATTACACAGAATACATCGAGAGCGCAAGATCGTACTTCTCGGAATCCATGGTAAAAACTGAGGGATTGAACTGTGTGTGTGTGTGTGCATTTCATTTTTAACTGACGTCAGTTTAAACTGTGTCATTTATAACTGCACAGTCATAACTGTCAGTTAAAACTGCACGTGTATGGCCGGCTTTACACATCATGTGGTAAGGCAATCTTTCCGACATGACTATTACTTTTTTTTTTTTTTTGTGACCAAGCAATAATGTAAGTGTTACATTAAAAATAAGAATGTATATAAACATTCTGTAGAGTAATGCGTGTAACAAGGAATCAGGCCATAGGCCAAGGAGGTCATGCAGGAAAGATTGTCCATAAACCCAAGTGTGTGAACACCTAGAATCAGCAGTATCTATGTCGGACATAAACATCAACAATGCCTTCTCTGGGGATCATTTTGACTCTCCCATGAAACGACGAGCCTTACGTGACTAACCTAGATAAGCATGTTAGTTCATATATCTGTATACCGAGCAGTGTTTGCTTGCCTATAATTTGTAAACGAATTGTATCTCAGACTTACCTTACCACTCTTAGTTTCAACATCTATTCAGAATACTTCTCTGCATCTATCCAACGATGTAAGCTAGAAGAATATATCCTATTTTTGTACTATGTGTTTCCCCGACTTAACCTCTACACAAGAAAGAAGCAATTAAATCGAAACAAGGGAATATCTTCACAGTCAATGGAGACATAACTAAGAATGGATGGAGTTATACCAACCGACGTTTGCTATGCAAACCAAAAGTACAACTTGCTGACTCGTTTGTAAATAACAATGGAGTCACTAACACACACACACACACACACACACACACACACACACACACACACATATATATATATATATATATATATATATAGTATATATATATATATTATATAAATTAAAGCGGTATAATATTGCACTGAAAAATAATGGGTTCGCTAATCTTGACGTTATCCTAGCCAAGTAATAAGAAACTTATTGATCGAATGAAACATTTTTGTCTGCTTTGGTATATACTTTAAAGTAAAAACCAGTTTGCAACACCTATGTTGATAAATATCATGTCTTTTCTACGCAATTACTTTTAGTTTTTACATGTTGGAATCGTAAGAAAATTTTAAGACTTTGCATTACTATTGAGTGGCTATAAAAAACAAAAGTACACAAACAAAGACATGGGATACCTCCCTTATCCCATATGTTTAATAAAGGAGCAGAAGTATGGTTGGACGTTACTGTAGGTACTCCGGTCTGTACGCAGGCCATTTCCTTTCTAGCCTAGAGAATAGGGAAAATCAAAATGTTCTTTTTATAGGCGGCAACTTTAATTGGCTTTGCCCGAAGCCGCACTTCCTCAAGAATAAAAAAAAAATAGGAGGAAGAAGAGAGACGGGACTGAGGAGGGGGGAAGAGGATTAGGGTAACACGGAAAGCTGAATGGACAATGGCAAAACGGAATGGTAAAATTCACATAAAATAAGGAGAATCAAAAGATACCGAAAAAGAGTTGGAACACATAATAAACAGCCACGGGAAACTATGTATATTAGACGTTGACAGTAGATGAGAATAGTTTTATGGAAAAAGTATAACGAACGGTAGGAACTGCGAGGGGAGGGGTGGCGAAAGGAAGGTGAGGGTTCAGGAGATTCAAAAGGGAAGACGGATTGGCCTTTGTGAAAGAGACAGAGAACACCACAAGGTAAATTTAATAAATGCTGAAATGGAGTAATTGTTTAGAATATACGTTTTCTAAAGTAGCAAAGGCCCGGGTCTGACAGTTAACTGGTGCTGTCTATTATATTATTATTTTTGTATTATTATCTATACAGATTTTTCTGTGCTCTCGTCTTACAAAAAATTTCACTTCTTGCCTCATTTTGTAGCTAGAAAATGAAACAAGCTATCGTGAACTTTTCCATAAGAAAGGAGCACAGATAACTATACAAAGGTAATAATATACGTAATAGGACAGTCCGCTTCCTGTTAGTAATTTTATCTAAAAGAAAGTTTTTTTTCCGTTTATCGTATGTTAATTATAGAATATGGAATTATGGGAATTATTTTTTTTTTTATTCCGCACTGGACAAGAATATGCCGAAAACTAGTGGTTGTAAATCATTACAATAAATACCCAGTAATGTATGGATTGGAACTTCGAGTAGCAGATATTAGGAGTAACCAAGTGTTCTTCATGGAACTGTTAAACTTACGATACAGAGTCTAGGCTTCCTGTTATATTTCCCACGAGAATTGTAAAATAAACAAATATGTTAACGCACACATGTAATTTTATATATAAAAATATTATATGTGTATTGTTATTACATAGAAATGCTTCTCAATCTAGCATGGCGATAGTTATGCTACCCGAGCAATAACTTCAGTTGTAGTTTTTACTTCCCATATAATATATACACATACTCACGTATACATGTTTGAATTTTTATCACATCACCGTGATCTATATACATGCATTAAGCTGCAAATGTACTTTAATATCCAATTCGCTCCACCTCGGAATTAATATATTTTCATACATGTTAACTGAAGGGAAATTTCTTAGTTGATAATGATTTCGTCCTCTTCTGTATTCGAACTAGCCCACAGATGAGAAATCAGGTCGGTTTATGCGTCACTGAAGTCCTGATTTCTCCTCTGTCCGCTGGTTCAAATCAACGAGAGGACGAAATTATTATCAACTAAAGAACTCCCCTTCGGTTAACGTATTTGAAAATATAATAATTCAGAGGTAGAGCGAATTGGATATTAAAGGACAATTGTATATTGATTAATGCAGGTATATATATTATATATATATATATAGATATAATATATTATCATATATATATATATATATATATAATACATATATATATAATATATATATATATATATATATATATATATATATTTTATATATATATATATCATATATATATATATATATATAAATATATATATATTATATATATCTATATATATCTATATATATAGTATACATATATATACATATATGTATGTATGTATATATATGATAAATATATATATACATAGATACATACATACATACATGCATGCACATATATTTATTTACATATGTGTGTATGTAAGTGTGCGTCCTAATAAGTTTCAGAGGAAGGTCAAAATAAAATTGAGAAAGTTTTGCTAATATTATAACCTACATATAGTAAGATGGAATAAGCTATCGACTGGAAATGGGCATTCATAAACACAGAAAAAAATAATAGCGAGCAACAGAAAATCATTTGAAACATAAGTAATATCTTCTCAGTCAACATTATGTATAAAATTTATGCTAAAATCTGAAGGAGTGACCATACTGTGAAATGCGGGGCATATCAATATTCAACAGATGATGCAGTATATGAGATATGAGATAGTTAATTAAGCAATGATCTTGTTGCCCGATGAATTTACGACATCGGGTTCTGATGGTATAGATGTATCTATTGATAATGTACTGAGGATTATATGCCGAAATGACTATAATTATACAATACTGTTGTGATTACCACTCATAGAATGCATAAAACCATCTTACACCGTTAGAAAAAAAACAAAAAAACTTTGCAGAATTTAACACATTAAAGTTCGGCAACATATATATCACCTCACTTTTATAAGAGAATCTCGTTGCCTTTTGAATCTTATATGTCGCAGACGATCCAATTCATGTGGAAGGCACGCAAAGATTATGTGCAGTGAGAAAGAAGAAACGGGTATAATGAAGAAAAGATGGTTAAGTAGAAAGATGGTGAGTGATATGACTTTTAGAAACAATTTCAATGATTTCAATTTCCGGACGATCCGGAACAAATGACCCAATTAATTTTCTCATTCAAATTTATAATAGACGAAAAGCGTATTTACCCAATTAATTTTCTTACTCCAATTTCAATTTATTGTGAATAAACACGCATTTACCCGCTAAGCGAAACTCACCTTGCAAACAAGAGGTATTTCATTACAGGCTAGTAAGAGCATCAAAGCCTGTCTCTGCGAAGAGAGAGAGAGGGAGAGAGAGAAGCGCATCGATTTTCAAGTGTGGAGTGTCACAGTATATTCAGGGGGGGGGGGGGGGGGGGGGGTATTTGTTAATTAATTAAGCGAACTGTGCAATAAAATATTTTTGGGTGACCAAACATACTCTTTAACTCTCGAGATGCAGAGTTACGCGATGCTCAGTTACGGTGAAGTATTCATTCAGTTGAATAATTATCAGCTTAGTTTATATATATATAATATATATATATATATATATATATATATATATATATATATATATATATATATATATATATATATATGCAGACATACGCACACACACACATATAGTATATAATATATATATATATATATATATATATATATATATATATATATATATATTATATATATATATATATATATATATATATATATATATATATATATATATATATATATATACAAGACATACGCACACACACACATATATGTATTATATATATATATATATATATATATACATATATTAATACTATAATATATATACTATATATATATATATATATATATATATATATATATATATATATATATATATATATATATATATATATATATATATATATATATGCATTAGATACACGTAGACGTTGTAAAAAATTTTAAATAGATAGCAAAAAGATAAAAAAAAAATACAGACCGCAGACAGACACAACTGGAAAATTAATTCCATGTGAGATTATCAGCATATAGTTATCGCTCCAGCTGCATGTATATAATCAACCAACCAAAAACATAACATTCCAATACTAATGATGCGATAAAAAAAAAAAAAAAAACTTTAGATTTCATGTCAAAGTTGGCATTGGGTTTACTCTTCATTCTATTTGTAATACAGATAAGAATTTAATATTTACTGAAAGTAAAGTTTAAAGCATTTTGACCGCTAAACTACAAATCCATATGTAGAATACGAGAATATTGCAGATATGGACACTTTGGAAGCGTAAGAAAAGTCTTAATTTTCTACTTGAGCGTTTTTCTTTGTATCCAATATCATGAATACCAGTTAGAAAACAAATTATATAGATGAACATGGAGCTATTATCAGAGACATTTTACATATTTATCCGATTTTGAAAAAGAAATAAATGCTAAATCGGAAGATTCAAACACTCTCTGATATTATATTTTTAAACTCTGCCTTGATTCATATTCGTATTTAATTTTAATGGTAAAATAATCAACTCTTACGTACGACATTTTTGGATTAAATGTAATACTCATATCCTGAAAGGAATTATATATGTTACATTTCATGAACTTTTAGCAGCAAATGTTCCCTTTTACTTTTCTGGTAGCATCAAATCTTGCGTGATATATAAGTCCCCTTTGACAGAGTCATTTATTAGGAACAGGACTGTGATAAATTTGCAATGCCATTAACAATAAAACTCCTTGGATAAAATTTAAAGCTTTTCACATCTGGAAACCTTTCCCCATTTTTCTTTCAAGATTTTTGAAGATGAGCAATGTTTCTAAAAATCAACGCACTGCAGTGATAATTCATGCATCTTCAGATTTTATGCTTAATTTGTCATTGTCACCCATTGTTGTCTTTTTGTAGAAGGGAATTAATGTTGTTGTTCAATTCAAAATGTGCGAACGTTTTAAAACAACCTCAGACTAGGATGAATCTACTTAACTAATTACCTGATCAAAGATTAACTATAAAGAGGAAAAATGAGATACTACCGGAGAAGGAAATTAAGAAAGTAAATAAAATTAATAATGATAACCCAGTGTCAGTATTTAGTGGCCTTAGAATGACAATCGAACGTCAGAAAATATTTATGCAAATTTATGGCATCAATTACAAATGTAAAATAAATCACGTGCAAAGAGAATTGACAAAAAAATGCGTATGAACTGCTTTAGAAGGCTTCCACGTATTTTGAAACTGCAATGAATTTCATTTTACAAAAACTACTATTACATTAGTTTTCCTGCTTCCTTCCATCGTAAAATACCATGAAAGATGGTAATTGCGCTAATGAGCAGAACCTTTTTCTAGTTTGCAATATTTTCTGTAAATCTGTTGGGTTGATTCATATGAACAGTACCAAGTAGGGTAAACAGAAAAAAGTGGAATGATACTTGTATGGCCCACGTAATAGTTTTATGCACTAATATTAACAGGAAATAACGTGTGATTCTGAGAACGAATCCCTTTATTCCTAAAAAAAAAAACGAAATTATATCCGAAGAAAACAGTTAGATAAATTGTTGTATGAATTACGTAAAATTCTAAGTTTTCCCTTCTGTACTATTAACAACTGAACAGAATGAAAACAGCATTGGCTTCCATGGCTGTTCAGTTTCTCATACAAATATGTAGACACAGCTTCTCTCACCCCTGTCATCAATGTCACATTTGTAATACACCATGAAATCACAGGCTTCCATTCTTTCATCATCCTTACTGAATATATTTCATTTCATAATTATAATTATTTGTTAGAAAATATATGGTTGGATAAAATCATTTGAACAAAATAAAGCGCCATAAACGAAAATAATCCTGAAAAAGGAAATGGGCATGGAGCCAGCGGCAGAATTTTTATGATGAGAAACAGCCGAAAGATACCAAGGCAAGCCCCTGGTGCTAGCGAGACAACAAAACCATAGATCATATTACTTTGATTTAAGAGAGAACTGTAACACTGCCTGTAAATCATCTAGTCCATGCCAAACTAAGGTTAAGACGAATTTACTCACAACGTACCAGAAAAAAAACGAAAAAAAGAAAAAGAGAGAGAATGTAAGACTGGGAAGAGTGTGAGCATTATACATATATATATATATATATATATATATATATATATAGATATATATATATACATATATATATATATATATATATATATATATATATATAATATAATATATATATATATATATATATATATATATATACATATATATATATATATAATATATATATATATATATGCTTAAAAACAAAAACACAGTAGATGCACGTGACTTCATAAATAAGTGAATACCACGGGAAAATGATAGTCAGAAATCCAAGCGCTTTCGTCTTTATTCAGACATCGTCAAGGAGCTACTAAAGTACAATTGGAGAGGGAGCCTCAGGTACAAACAAGATCAGGAATACCAGATGGTTAATTATCAAAAGGGTAAAAATTAAAAGGGATAATCCAGAATTATCGGATATCACACGGTCACAAACTTAAACAGATTCTGACCCTAACCGAAATTACAAAGCCTGTTGTAGTTAGTAAGGAAACTGAAGCGAAACACAATAATCTAATACCAAAATTAGTGATGGAAGAAAATACAATACTTGGAGGTGCATTCTCATGTTCAAGAATATTGACTATACAGAATACTTCGTTGAATATCTGTTATAACTGTTCACGCTAGACTCTTAAAATGGCCTGTAACGAAGACCTGTTAAAACGAAAAGTCAAACTTGGTGAATATTTTTTGCGTACTTGTTGTCCTTAAAGGATTTTCCCTGTAACATTTAAAATCTCACCATAAAATTTTAGGTTATCTGTCTTGGATGAAGAAGCCCAGCACTTTCGAAATATAACCATGCCTCTCCAATGCATGAAACCTTAAAAAAGAAATGTGGTCTACCGAGTCATGTGTCCTCTAAAAGTTTTAAAGGCATTTTCTTTTAACTTAAATAATAATCAACTGAACTTAACATATGTTGCATATGTACACCCCTAATTGCACTTCAACTAACTCCACGAGTATCAAGGCATGACACAGGTTAACGTCCACTGTTTTATGCCTAAACTTTAGCCTAAATTTGGCTGGGATCCGGGAAGACTTATGGAAGCTCCATTTAGTGGAGAGTCTAATTAAAGCAGCAGTAAGGGTACCAGAACCAAAGCCGCCTTCGTTATATGCAGACACTTCCTACCTGACTTCGGAAGTTAGGTTTTAAGGTCTTGGAGCTAAGTGGAACACAAAAATCTCATTAATTCCTTTTGTAAACACAAATACAACATGAACGCATACGACCATCCATTACATCGTAGTTTTATATTTACAAACCTCATCAGTCACGCTGACATAAAGTTACATTAAACAAAAGCAAATAATGTGCGATAGTAGAATTTTTACAATGCTTCATGATTATGCAGTTTCTCTGTACGAAAGACTTCTATTTTTTCAGTTGGTTCAGTATCTTCCCAGTCAAAACAAAGTGCGAAATTTAAAACATTGACTCATTTACTTCATTCAACAGCTTGAATAAAATTCATTTAGACTTTTGATTGCTTCCTTTAATGAAAAGAGCAATAGTTTTCTTCCAATTTTCGTTTTCGGATTTTTTGTGTTGAACAAAGTTGATAAAATTCTTGTTAACAAACTTTATCCAATGTTCTAGCATCAAATAAAACCCAGTTATTATATCAGGCAACAAGGATCAAACATATCCATATTGCTGCATCAAATATGCAGCCCTCAATAATGCTATTAACAGAACACACAAGCATACTATTATGAAATAATTGCATAATTTAAATTACAATGCTTATTAGTAGACAAGATTTCCCTAATATATAAATTATAACTGTTGAGTCAAAGCCAATCTATTCTCAAAATATTTAAGAGCAGACCAATCAATGGAATAAAAATTATAGAAATTACATTTTCTTGTCTTACTGATTAATGTCTTTTCTGTATTTTTTAGGTTAGGAACATTATAAATATTTGAGTAACTGAGTACCAGTACAATGTAGTTTTTATTCTTGAAAAACTGTATAGGAAGCGTTATGAAGGTAAGTTTTAATGTCCTTTAATCAACTTTTACCTGCTGCATCACATCCTTTTAGGGGTATTTGATCAAACATTAATCACCATACCGCAGAACCTCACTGGCGTCTTTGCGTTTTTCAACCTCTCAGTTGTCCTCCTTTCATCAACAGTCGCTTCCATAGACATTTTGAAAATAAACTAAAATTAGCTCTTTTTATATTTGTATCATTCAGTTCTTCCTCCCTTTTATATTATGTATCTTCTAAATTAATATGCTTTAAAAACGATCACGCCTTTGACCAGTGACACCATTTTCCTCGGCAGTAAGTATTCATTTACTTCCGGTTTGTATACCTAGGAAAAAAAGAAATTACATAAAAGAATTTAACGTATTTTCCTACTGGGATACAAAGGCTTCGAACTTCATAGCTGGAGACTCATTTCTTAGGCAGAGGTAATGCCAGAAGTCCCAGGGTGAATACAAGCCCCTGGTAAGAATGTTTCTGCAATGAGCGAAAGAGCGTGTACATGTCACCACTGGCACCACATTGTGGGGCAGGGCAGCACTGCATAAGCCTGCTCTATACCCCTATGAACTAGTGGGTGTTATTTCTCAAGCTGAATGAGGTAAAGGCACTTAGCGTCGCCATACTACCACCCTCATTACCTGTTGGACCAAGAAGTTCTTCCAAAAGGTCATAGAAGGTCCTATGGCCCTGATGATGTGAACTCTGAGTGGTGGAAGGGTCTACAGCTGCTCTAAGGGACCGGTAAGCCTTCTAAATAGCTTTTTGTAGCCAGGAGTATATTGTTTTTATGTTATATATTCTTCCTTGTGACTCCTAGTGCTCACAAAGGAAAAAGGTGGGTATACTGTAGCCGAAGTTTTGTCTCTGTTTAGTAATATCGCAGGGTGTGAACTGGTCATTGCAATATCTCATGTATCCCGCCAATGAATTGCAGAGGGAGAAATTAGGTACAGAATAGAAGGATTTTGTATTTTAGCAACAAATTCCCAGATAAAGGAGAAGGAGAGTGAGCCTAACCCTTTCGAGACAGGACAATCCATGTAGTTTAGCAACTCTCCTTGACTAGGAGGAATCTAATCTTTAAGGTGATATCTCTGTCCTTAAGTCCTGAGGAGGGCATGGTTATTTGAAACTCCTCATATCTTGCCGGTATCTGAAGAGGTGGACAGGTCTATGACCAGGTGGGTAGAAGACTTGTGATAGAGTTGCCTGGGTAAACACTAAAATATCTCGACGAGCAAACACCAAAAAAAGTTTACTACCTATTGAAGAGAGGTGCTGATCAGAAAGTAAACCCGTATTATGAAGCCAG
>NC_061108.1:111121885-111131885 GCF_015104395.2 Macrobrachium nipponense
CTGGCTTCATAATACGGGTTACTTTCTGATCAGCACCTCTCTTCAATAGGTAGTAAACTTTTGGTGTTTGCTCGTCGAGATATTTTAGTGTTACCAGGCAACTCTATCACAAGTCTTCTACCCACCTGGTATAGACCTGTCCACCTCTTCAGATACCGGCAAGATATGAGGAGTTTCAAATAACCATGCCCTCCTCAGGACTTAAGGACAGAGATATCACCTTAAAGATTAGATTCCTCCTAGTCAAGGAGAGTTGCTAAACTACATGGATTGTCCTGTCTCGAAAGGGTTAGGCTCACTCTCCTTCTCCTTTATCTGGGAATTTGTTGCTAAAATACAAAATCCTTCTATTCTGTACCTAATTTCTCCCTCTGCAATTTCATTGGCGGGATCCACATGAGATATTGCAATGACCAGTTCACACCCTGCGATATTACTAAACAGAGACAAAAACTTCGGCTACAGTATAACCACCTTTTTGTGAGCACTAGGAGTCACAAGGAAGAATAATACCATAAAACAATATACTCCTGGCTACAAAAAGCTATTTAGAAGGCTTACCGGTCCCTTAGAGCAGCTGTAGACCCTTCCACCACTCAGAGTTCACATCATCAGGGCCATAGGACCTTCTATGACCTTTTGGAAGAACTTCTTGGTCCAACAGGTAATGAGGGTGGTAGTATGGCGACGCTAAGTGCCTTTACCTCATTCAGCTTGAGAAATAACACCCACTAGTTCATAGGGGTATAGAGCAGGCTTATGCAGTGCTGCCCTGCCCCACAATGTGGTGCCAGTGGTGACATGTCCACAGCTCTTTCGCTCATTGCAGAAACATTCTTACCAGGGGCTTGTATTCACCTGGGACTTCTGGCATTACCTCCTGCCTAAGAAATGAGTCTCCAGCTATGAAGTTCGAAGCCTTTGTATCCCAGTAGGAAAATACGTTAAATTCTTTTATGTAATTTCTTTTTTTCCTAGGTATACAAACCGGAAGTAAATGAATACTTACTGCCGAGGAAAATGGTGTCACTGGTCAAAGGCGTGATCGTTTTTAAAGCATATTAATTTAGAAGATACATAATATAAAAGGGAGGAAGAACTGAATGATACAAATATAAAAAGAGCTAATTTTAGTTTCAAAATGTCTATGGAAGCGACTGTTGATGAAAGGAGGACAACTGAGAGGTTGAAAAACGCAAAGACGCCAGTGAGGTTCTGCGGTATGGTGATTAATGTTTGATCAAATACCCGAAAAGGATGTGATGCAGCAGGTAAAAAGTTGATTAAGGACATTAAAACTTACCTTCATAACGCTTCCTATACAGTTTTTCAAGAATAAAAACTACATTGTACTGGTACTCAGTTACTCAAATATTTATAATGTTCCTAACCTAAAAAATACAGAAAAGACATTAATCAGTAAGACAAGAAAATGTAATTTCTATAATTTTTATTCCATTGATTGGTCTGCTCTTAAATATTTTGAGAATAGATTGGCTTTGACTCAACAGTTATAATTTATATATTAGGGAAATCTTGTCTACTAATAAGCATTGTAATTTAAATTATGCAATTAATTTCATAATAGTATGCTTGTGTGTTCTGTTATAGCATTATTGAGGTGCATATTTGATGCAGAATATGGATATGTTTGATCCTTGTTGCCTGATATATAACTGGTTTTATTTGATGCTAGAACATTGGATAAAGTTTAACAAGAATTTTATCAACTTTGTTCAACACAAAAAATCCGAAACGAAAATTGGAAGAAAAACTATTGCTCTTTTCATTAAAGGAAGCAATCAAAAGTCTAAATGAATTTTATTCAAGCTGTTGAATGAAGTAAATGAGTCCAATGTTTTAAATTTCGCACTTTGTTTTGACTGGGAAGATACTGAACCAACTGAAAAAAATAGAAGTCTTTCGTACAGAGAAACTGCATAATCATGAAGCATTGTAAAAATTCTACTATCGCACATTATTTGCTTTTGTTTAATGTAACTTTATGTCAGCGTGACTGATGAGGTTTGTAAATATAAAACTACGAAATGTAATGGATGGTCGTATGCGTTCATGTTGTATTTGTGTTTACAAAAGGAATTAATGAGATTTTTGTGTTCCACTTAGCTCCAAGACCTTAAAACCTAACTTCCGAAGTCAGGTAGGAAGTCTTGCATATAACGAAGGCGGCTTTGGTCTGGTACCTTACTGCTGCTTTAATTAGACTCTCACTAAATGAGCTTCCATAAGTCTTCCCGGATCCCAGCCAAAATTTAGGCTAAAGTTTAGGCATAACAGTGGACGTTAACCTGTGTCATGCCTTGATACTCGTGGAGTTAGTTGAAGTGCAATTAGGGGTGTACATATGCAACATATGTTAAGTTCAGTTTGATTATTATTTAAGTTAAAAGAAAATGCCTTTAAAACTTTTAGAGGACACATGACTCGGTAGACCACATTTCTTTTTTAAGGTTTCATGCATTGGAGAGGCATGGTTATATTTCGAAAGTGCTGGGCTTCTTCATCCAAGACAGATAACCTAAAATTTTATGGTGAGATTTTAAATGTTACAGGGAAAATCCTTTAAGGACAACAAGTACGCAAAAAATATTCACCAAGTTTGACTTTTCGTTTTAACAGGTCTTCGTTACAGGCCATTTTTAAGAGTCTAGCGTGAACAGTTATAACAGATATTCAACGAAGTATTCTGTATAGTCAATATTCTTGAACATGAAAATGCACCTCCAAGTATTGTATTTTTCTTCCATCACTAATTTTGGTATTAGATTATTTTGTTTCGCTTCAGTTCCTTACTAACTACAACAGGCTTTGTAATTTCGGTTAGGGTCAGAATCTGTTTAAGTTTGTGACCGTGTGATATCCAATAATTCTGGATTATCCCTTTTAATTTTTTACCCTTTTGATAATTAACCATCTGGTATTCCTGATCTTGTTTGTACCTGAGGCCTCCCTCTCCAATTGTACTTTAGTAGCTCCTTGACGATGTCTGAATAAAGACGAAAGCGCTTGGATTTCTGACTATCATTTTCCCGTGGTATTCACTTATTTATGAAGTCACGTGCATCTACTGTGATTTTTAAGCATATATATATATATATATATATATATATATATATATATATATATATATATATATATATATATATATATATATATATATATATATATATATATATATATATATATATATATATATATATATATATATATATAGATATATATATATATATATATATATGTATATATATATATATATATATATATATATATATATATATATATATATATATATATATATATATATGTATGTATAATGCTCACACTCTTCCCAGTCTTACATTCTCTCTCTTTTTCTTTTCGTTTCTGGTACTTGTGAGTAAATTCGTCTTAACCTTAGTTTGGCATGGACTAGATGATTTACAGGCAGTGTTACAGTTCTCTCTTAAATCAAAGTAATATGATCTATGGTTTTGTTGTCTCGCTAGCACCAGGGGCTTGCCTTGGTATCTTCGGCTGTTTCTCATCATAAAAATTCTGCCGCTGGCTCCATGCCATTTCCCTTTTCCAAGGATTATTTCGTTTATGGCGCTTTATTTTGTTCAAATGATTTTATCCAACCATATATTTTCTAACAAATAATTATAATTAATGAAATGAAATATATTCAGTAAGGATGATGAAAGAATGGAAGCCTGTGATTTCATGTGTATTACAAGTGTGACATTGATGACAGGGGTGAGAGAAGCTGTGTCTACATATTTGTATGAGAAACTGAACAGCCATGGAAGCCAATGCTGTTTTCACTGTTCATTTGTTAATAGTACAGGAGGGAAAACTTAGAATTTTACGTAATTCATACAACAATTTATCTAACTGTTTTCTTCGGATATAATTTCGTTTTTTTTTGTTTTTTTTTTTAGGAATAAGGGATTCGTTCTCAGAATCACACGTTATTTCCTGTTAATATTAGTGCATAAAACTATTACGTGGGCCATACAAGTATCATTCCACTTTTTTCTGTTTACCCTACTTGGTACTGTTCATATGAATCAACCCAACAGATTTACAGAAAATATTGCAAACTAGAAAAAGGTTCTGCTCATTAGCGCAATTACCATCTTTCATGGTATTTTACGATGGGAAGCAGGAAAACTAATGTAATAGTAGTTTTTGTAAAATGAAATTCATTGCAGTTTCAAAATACGTGGAAGCCTTCTAAAGCAGCTTCATACGCATTTTTTTGTCAATTCTCTTGCACGTGATTTATTTTACATTTGTAATTGATGCCATAAATTTGACATAAATATTTTCTGACGTTCGATTGTCATTCTAAGGCCACTAAATACTGACACTGGGTTATCATTATTAATTTTATTTACTTTCTTAATTTCCTTCTCCGGTAGTATCTCATTTTTCCTCTTTATAGTTAATCTTTGATCAGGTAATTAGTTAAGTAGATTCATCCTAGTCTGAGGTTGTTTTAAAACGTTCGCACATTTTGAATTGAACAACAACATTAATTCCCTTCTACAAAAAGAGAACAATGGGTGACAATGACAAATTAAGCATACAATCTGAGGATGCGTGAATTATCACTGCAGTGCGTTGATTTTTAGAAACATTGCTCATCTTTAAAAATCTTGAAAGAAAAATGGGGAAAGGTTTCCAGATGTGGAAAGCTTTAAATTTTATCCAAGGAGTTTTATTGTTAATGGCATTGCAAATTTATCACAGTCCTGTTCCTAATAAATGACTCTGTCAAAGGGGACTTATATATCACGCAAGATTTGATGCTACCAGAAAAGTAAAAGGGAACATTTGCTGCTAAAAGTTCATGAAATGTAACTTATATAATTCCTTTCAGGATATGAGTATTACATTTAATCCAAAAATGTCGTACGTAAGAGTTGATTATTTTACCATTAAAATTAAATATGAATATGAATCAAGGCAGAGTTTAAAAATATAATATCAGAGAGTGTTTGAATCTTCCGATTTAGCATTTATTTCTTTTTCAAAATCGGATAAATATGTAAAATGTCTCTTATAATAGGTCCATGTTCATCTATATAAATTGTTTTCTAGCTGGTATTCATGATATTGGATACAAAGAAAAACGCTCAAGTAGACAATTCAGACTTTTCTTACGCTTCCAAAGTGTCCATATCTGCAATATTCTCGTATTCTACATATGGATTTGTAGTTTAGCGGTCAAAATGCTTTAAACTTTACTTTCAGTAAATATTAACTGCTTATCTGTATTACAAATAGAATGAAGAGTAAACCCAATGCCAACTTTGACATGAAATCTAAAGTTTTTTTTTTTTTTATCGCATCACTAGTATTGGAATGTTATGTTTTTGGTTGGTTGATTATATACATGCAGCTGGAGCGATAACTATATGCTGATAATCTCACATGGAATTAATTTTCCAGTTGTGTCTGTCTGCGGTCTGTATTTTTATATTATCTTTTTACTATCTATTTAAATTTTTACAACGTCTACGTGTATCTAATGCATATATATATATATATATATATATATATATATATAGATATATATATATATATATATATATATATATACATATATATATATATATATATATATATATATATATATATATATATATATATATATATATATATATATATATATATAATATATATATATATATATATATATATATATATATATATACATATATATATATATATATATATATATATATATATATTATATAAATATATATATATATATATATATATATATATATATATATATATATATATATATATATATATATATATATATATATATATATATATATATATATATATATATATATATATATATATATATATATATACTATATATATATATACTTATATGTGTGTGTGCGTATGTCTGTATATATATATATATATATATATATATATATATATATATATATATATATATATATATATATATATATATATACAGACATACGCACACGCACAGACACACACACATATATGTATATATATTATATATATATATATATATATATATATATATATATATATATATATATACATTTATATATATATACATTTATATATATACATATATATATTAAACTAAGCTGGATAATTTATTCAACTGAATGAATATTCACCGTAATGAGCATCGCGTAACTGCATCTCGAGAGTTAACTGAGTATGTTGGTCACCCAAAAATATTTTATTGCACAGTTCGCTTAATTAGTTAATTTTCCTCCCCCCCCCCCCCCCCCCATCCCCCGAGTATACTGTGACACTCTACTTGACTTCGAAAATCGATGCGCTTCTCTCTCTCTCTCTCTCTCTCTCTCTCTCGTTCTCTCTCTCTCTTCGCAGCAGACAGGCTTTGATGCTCTTACTAGCCTGTAATGAAATACCTCTTGTTTGCAAGGTGAGTTCGCTTAGCGGTAATGCTTGTTTATCCACAATATATTGAAATTCGGAGTAAGAAAATTAATTGGGTAAATGCGCTTTTATTCTATTATAAATTTGAATGAGAAAATTAATTGGGTCATTTGTTCCGGATCGCCCTGAAATTGAAATCATTGAAACTGTTTCTAGAAGTCATATCACTCACCATCTTTCTACTTAACCATCTTTTCTTCATTATACCCGTTTCTTCTTTCTCACTGCACATAATCTTTGCGTGCCTTCCACATGAATTGGATCGTCTGCGACATATAAGATTCAAAAGGCAACGAGATTCTCTTATAAAAGTGAGGTGATATATATATTAGGGCTTGTGCCTTGTATGATAAGGCGCTCTATGAGGTAATGTTAGACTAGCGATAATCTTACGCTAAGTCGGTTGGTATTGCACTTCCATCTTCAATGGAGTGTCTGGGGGTTTGTAGATCACTTACGAAGTCGGTATTATCTTGTTTGGTTATTATCGACGATGTGTTAAACTCATGTTGGTTCGGTGAGGAGGTTCTTGTAGAAAACACGAAGTATAAAAAATTATATATTCTTCTGAAGTTTTACATGGTGAAGATCAGGTATGATTGTATAAGTCTTCTAATAACGATAGCTTGATCGCTTCTGCCAATGATGATGGAACTATCCTATTCCTCTACATGATAAAGCTTAGGTAAAGAGGTACAGGTCTTCTAATGACGATAGCTAACTCTGTTCTGCCTGTCTACATCTCTGTTACAAGTTAATGAGGGAACAGACAGTAGTTCGAACATATGAACATACTTACAAATGACATAGTTTCATACGAACACACAATCAAAATGAGACACGCTACAGATCACGTAGGCCGTTTGAATCATAGGTCGGGGTAGTTGTCTCAAGCAGGGAGCTTGGACTTATATTTATAAACAATTGAATGACTACAGGTGACGGCATGTTATCTTAGCCTACATACTTATTGTATACGTCATCTTTAGCGTCTCTAGTCTGATCACATTCCTGCAAGCAATCTGGTTGACCTCTTTAGTTTTAGACTTTTTAATTTTATATATGGAGGCTAACATTCCATTATTTTTATTATGTAAACACTTACATCAGCTCGGTCAGCTACCAAAACCAAACCACTGAATATTACTCAAACTTGACTTTGCATTTGACTTATAGGAGTGTGATACAGACACTATGTGAATATATATATATATATATATATATATATATATATATATATATATATATATAGAAGTAAATAAAAATTCATTGTGTACAGACGGCCAACGAAGAATTGGCGTAGTTTCTTAATTCATTGTTCGTTATGGAAATATTGCCATATGCAGGTGCCAGATTATTTACTTAACAATAAATAACATTTCCTATCAAAGGTGCTATACTTGAAATAAATTACATTAGAATTGAGTAGACTTATTCAATGTATTAAAGATAATTATTTTGCAAAGTAAGGAAAAATATATACCGATGGTCCACGATTTCTAATTTTATTCCATACTCTAACTTCGTGACAGCATACCGAAGATTTTGATTTGAAGTTGGCTTTGCTGCCGCTAGAGTCTTGACTCAACGTATCGTACTGCACTGGGGTGTTGTCATTTCGTCTCCTACAGCCGATAAATAATACATCAAGGCGTTAACATTCTTTGAAAACGATGTTTAGTTAAACTAATTTTGTCCTTTGATCAATAAAATAATTTGCATGACACATTTAGTAGGCCTAAATTGGACTTCTGATTTTCCCACATGATTTGACTAGGTCTATTTTCAGCAGTAGGTACTTTCTCGGATGCGTAATATTAATGAATATTTAAATCGACATATATATATATATATATATATATATATATATATATATATATATATATATATATATATATATATATATAATATATTATCTGCTTGAATTTGACTATTCCGTTATTCCTTGTTTTATTAGCCATGTTCGCCTTTCTTCTTATCCTTTTCATAATTGCTTAACATAATTAACTCTGACCTAGCTATTCAAAATCAAAAAGCAATCATAAAAAAATCAAACGAATATAATTCAGTCTTATTTTTTATCGAATTCCTTGCATATCATCCTGTTTCATTTGGACACCTTGGAAAGCTGTGGGAGTCAAAACTGACGAATACATTAAGAAAGGCTTACTTTCCTTAAAGCTTTCTTAGGTCGATTTTTTTTGTAACTATTCATTTCTTCTAAATATAAATTAATTCAAATTAGTTTCACATGTATACCTACTAGACCTACTACAATAAGCATATTATAAGTAGCTGAAAGGATAAGAAATATGAAAGGTGACGTTCTCGTTTAAGTCTATTTCATATGTTTTTTTTTCTTTCAAGAAAAACCTACTCCTTTAATCAAGGGTTGCTCTTTGACGGCAACACGGTGTAACACGAGTGTATGCACATATTTTGTGGAATGAAAGATAAAGTTTCTTTGAACAGAAAATAATTTATAAACATGCATTTTAAGACGTCCTTGTCGGTGCGGGGAATTTTAAAATAACCGTTATCATTAGTGGTGCTTTCACGAGGAGTTCGTAGTGAGAAGTTGAGAACTGAGAAGTCGGATCTAGTCGCCTGAGATGTAGAAGAGAGCGGAGGTGGCGTATAGGAGTGATGGAACGACATCCAACTTCCCCATATCATTTATCATGAGCCCAAGAAAGCTTTGTTGTTTTCCTTGAGCAGGAGAAGGCACAGCAGACGAAGGAAACGTAAGACGACTGGAAATATGAGCGGACGAAGGACATAGGAATAAAAGAATGTGTGAGCCAGGTCGAGCTATTTTTAACAGGTAAATAAGTGAGGTATCTGGTGATAAGTACAAAACATGTTTATATGACAGGAAAGGAAGCGATTTTGTATTAGACAATACATGATCATAGGGTAAAGAATGGGTGATTGCAAGCAAAGGGACAACTTTCAGGTAGAATATATTAGTTGAGAAATATGAAAAGACATTGCTCATATCATTATAAATAAGGGAGCGGACCACTATCGAAAAGAAACAAGTTAGTAAGTATAAAATAACTAGATTGTATTTGCTAAAGAAAGGTCTCCATCCCATTAATTATTCATACCCCGTGATAAAGTTCATGTACCGTTAATATATTTGAGCCAAGAATTTTAATGTTAGAATTTTGATAAGGCAATGAACGAAGGGACTGTAGAAGTTTATAAACAAAACGAAAGAGAATTTAGAGACTAAAAATATCATACAAATTCTAGGAATAATTAGAGTAAGAACCTTACTAAAAAAGGACCTAAGAACGTTTATCTTCAGGAAAAGCGGCGAGAAATAATAGAATGATTAACACGAAGCTTATGAAAAGGTTTGAGGAAAACGACGAAATGCACAGAGGAACGAGAAACCCATTCCTTTTGAACGGATGTATTCAGCTTCTTGTGAGAAACCTAGTAAATCTAGCTAATGTAAATTAATGTATTGAAATAGTAAGCAGATCAAGTCTTCGACATTAAAATAATGGTTTTATATGCT
>NC_061108.1:111136885-111181885 GCF_015104395.2 Macrobrachium nipponense
AAGAACAAGAATGTATCAGTACTTGAGAATATTTCTTGAATGCTTCAGTATCTGATATGATCAGGGATAAGATCAGTGCACCTATGTCATCAACTACTGACCATTTGCGTGGTAGGAGTAAAAGGTAGTAAGAGCGAGAGAGAGAGATGATATTCGTGGATATCCAGTCTTTGTTAATTTTATGACGATAAAAAAATACGTTCATGAAGTACATGAAATAATAAAATTTATTTTTTTATCATTAACTGTTTTTCCTAGCATTTACACTTTTGTTACTACAGCAATATCATCCAATTCATTGGGATTTAAAAAAGATTTTATTATTAATTTTTAGAGAAATCAACGCTACGAGTGTGTTCAGATTTCGATATCCTTTCTCCACAAAAATTTCATTACCCTATAATTAAAGTAGGGCTACTAAAAAAATAAAATAAAATAAATAAACAGCTTCTGCAAATGAAGGCCGTAAATCTAAGTCATCAATGTTTTTTGGTCAAAGATAATTAAAAATTTACAAATACTTACTCAACGAAAGTTAATACATTTTATGACTGTTAATCTTAAATAACAACAGTTTAGATAAGTTTTCCTACCTGTCTAATATTGATGTAGCTTTTTGGTAATTCTTCATACAACTCATCAACATATTTTGTTTATTTGCCTTGTCGTTTGTTTGCTGCCATGTAAGCCTTGTAAGTATACTCTATAAATAAAAATCCAATAGCGATTCCATTCATGTGAGTTTCGATGTATAACTACTCGATCAAATGCTTTGTGTTAAATTACTAGAATTTTTACTTGTTATGCTAAATGGCTGAGGTTTGGATATTCTATTCTCAAAGAACAGAAGAATTGCTTTTAATTAAACTTTACCATAGATATGGAGCATCCCTATCACCAGCATTAGGGAAACTATAAATGTTGGTTGTCACGGTTAGAACATCACTTAATATGAATTTGCAAGATGCAATACGATTTGTACAGAACAGTGCAATAAAGATTACATGGACACTTAACGAAAATTTAACTACTAGTTTAAGAACAAAAAGCTGAGTTTTATGGAATCATGTTAATTTGTACAGATAATTTGATATCACAAGGATATTTTTTATTCAATATCTGATATTTTGAAATATCATATGTACTGTGAATTGGCAACAAACTACCTTAACTAGCTATGCGCTATAAACTTACCAGTTAGCTATCAAGTCAGATAAATATAACAGAGTCTAAAGCACCGTTATCGCTCTCATTCAAGTTTCTCACCCTAATAGGCATAGATTCTCATTTTACCTAGGTATGAACAACATCATATGTCAATTATGAGTAAATGAATTTACTTTACTAAATGATCTGTATTGTCTTAGCTTCCGTGCCTTACAACCTAAATTTTGATGAAATTTCCGCTACAGTCTCAAAATTGTATATATTTTAAATTTCATAGTAGTGACTGGATAAACATCGTTGTATTGATTTAAAATATTTACCAGCATATCTAGTAATAAGTACAAATAATTAAGAATTTTCTATTTCTCTGTATTTGTTAAAAAACAAGCCAGGGAAATAATAATAATAATAATAATGATAATAATAAAAATCACAATAACGTGACTGGAATATCTTGAAGTACTAAAATTCCACAGTTATGTAAAATGTGTACGGCTGATGAGGTCTACTGATCAAGTAGACGGAAGCTCCTGTCTTTTTAAGTATTTTTAATACATATTTTATATAACTGTGGACTTTTATTACTTCAATAATCATCATCATCATCATCATCATCATCTAAAAATACGCTCATCATGCCTCAATAATAGTAATGAAAATTATTCCACTTTCTTGTTTTTTATTCTTGGAAAAAAAGTACCAAAATCATTGCGTGGGGAGAGGCCCTCCTCCATCTGCATTCCTAAAATGCCAGGTGCTCCCCTTTTACATTTTTTTTTCTTCCATATATGTCGTGCCGTACCTTTATATTTCCTGGCGGAACTAATGTGTAGCAATTCTGTTGTAGAGGAATATAATCTCCCCGACTGGAAAATCCTTTGCATATTAACATTTGGGCATTTCATTTTTGTTTTTTAGGACGAAGAGAAAATGATTTTTGCTTTTCTATTTTGTTTTTGCTTTTATCTCCCATTTTGCATTGTCGTGTTCAGTTAATATGAGTTTCGAATGATTTTAGACAAGGCAGTAAATGGAGGATAATAATAATAAATGGATGCATGCATGCTTTGCTCTCAACTGGACAATTTACATTTAATACCAGAGTAAAAAAAAGATGAAGAGATGGAAACAAAAGTATTGCAATTTATTATAGATGTGATATATAAGAATTAAGAAATACTAATATATTGTAGCATTTGATTTCTAAGGATAATAGCAATTACAATTCATGATTAAATTCTAGTTATTTTAATTAATTAACAATATCCTTACAACTAAAATCGAATTAATAGTCTACATAAATGTGTTATTACAAACATTATCTGCCGTATAGGAAGAACAATGCGACTGAATAGAGATATAAATAGGCAGGTGAAATGAAAATTGAAACAAGAAAACCTGTTAAGGTGAAAATATGTGAAGAATCAGTCAGTTGATACTTCGTGTAATTCCTGGCAATTGCCAGTGATTTCCAGCATGATTTCACTACCTGTGTCCCTTGAATAAAATTCTTGTCCGTAGTTGATAAGACAACCGAACATTGGAATACTTTTATAGATGACAAAAACAGAACACAATTATCATGATTTATCTCAACTCATCTCAGGAAATTTTATGTTGAGACTCGTTACACCGTATTGAAGTAAACAATGAAATGCAAATACAAGTGTTTATTTAAACATCAAATTTCTTGGGCAAACTAAATGGAAAACTGAATGTTTAATTTGGCCCGTTCCAACACACTGAAGCTTTGAATTCCTGCAAGTAGAAGTGATCTTGATTAAATAGTAAACGTTGTAAAGGAAACAGTTTTGAGATACTAATCAAATAATGATTTCCATGAAGATTCAGTGATAATTAGTTTTTTACTACCATACTAAAAGAATTTCTCCGTCTGTCAGAAATAATGAAACAAAACTTGCTAAAACGAAAGTAAAATAGTAACTCCTAGAAATGAGCGGCCGTAATAAATACTCGTTGCTCTCTCTCTCTCTCCTCTCTCTCTCTCTCTCTCTCTCTCTCTCTCATCCTCCTGTTCCTCCTCATCCTCCCTCTCCAACATCCTGCTCCTCTTCTTCCCCGCCATCCCCTGACCCTCCGTCCTCTTCTACATTATCCTTTCTGCTCGCTGCCCGCGCCGCCCGATACACCCACGCACTACTCCTTTTCCCTCTCCCTCCATTGCGTGTTTTGGATCCCGTTTTCGAAATATTTCCTAATGACTATTTAGGAATGTTTATGCCTCCGTTTTTCCAAATTGAATCTTTTTACGCACGCTATACTTTGTTCCCTTTATATCCAGATTATTACGTTACTGTGATACGAACGGTACTGTAAATTTTACAGGCCAATAGCCATAACTGGTATGTATAACGTTAAGCACAGGATTTTCAAACATTTTCTATGATATTGCTCTATTCAAGTATAGATCCAAGTATTGTTTATGAATTCAAACGGGTTTATGTTGTATTTGAAGCGTGAAAAAGGAATAGATTTTGCTTTAAAAAGCGAGATTCCGAACACTTTTTAATTCTTTAATTTAAGTGTTTTGTTCTCAAGTTAAAAGACCTGATGAAATGTAAAAATGACGAAGGTATCAATCATGATCCCGTGTTTTTCTTTTAATACTTTCGAAACAGATGGATATGTCATGGATCTTTGTCGTTAAGGAATTAAAACACAATTTACATAGTATTACGCGTATGCAGGTGATTATCAGAGAATAGAGAAGTTTGCAAACAATTGCATTATTATTCGGGATGTTTAAGAATCATAGAAATGACAACTTTGAATACAAGTCTGTTTAGAGAAAGGAATCACTTCGAATGATTTTCAGTGATACCGAAAAACAAAAGTGGAAATTGGATAGGTATACAAGTAAAGTTTTTCTGAAACATATAATTCACCAAAATGTGGAAAATACACGCCGGAACTTTCACTTATGAGATAAAAAATCTATTGTCCTTTTGAGATTTTTCCATTCGAAATGGACAGTTTCTACGAATGCAGTACTTCTATTCATAAAAAGAGAACCACGAAAAGGGCAGAATGAAAATAGAACAATAAAATATAACTGTAATGCCACCAGCTTAGACCAGGTGCTTTTAAATGAGAATTTCGGTTTGGAGTGAGAGCTGTAGTATGACGAAAAATTGTACATACGTTAGTTACAAATTTTGGTATGACAGCAGCATTTCAAGCCAACTGCTGTTCTATACGGTTTTGTTAGATAGGTATTTCATATTACCATTATATATAAGTAATTAATATATCCATATTGCTTTGGAAGAATAATTTTTATCGTTGAGTCTAGTTTTGTTTATTAGACTTCATATTATTCCTAGGTTATAGCTTCTTTCCAGAACACAAAAGATTAATATTTTTGTTTTTCGAGGAGCTGTTTCTTCAAACAAGAATTAAATTCAGTTTAGATTTGAATGACTGTTTAAGATAATGCTTTCGTGTCAGTATTTACAAACATTTTTAAGGAGGAAATGGCTAAAAATGGAAAAAGACATAAAAAAGTCTTATTACTGGTATTATTAAAACCATTTTCATCAAATGTATCAGGCAAAGTCTTTAATTACTTATTTGAATGCATTTTTTTTTAAACAAAGAAATATCGCATATAATGATGAATGATGAAGCATTAAATGAACGGTAAATTAAGAAAATTGTAAAAAAAAGTATTGGAAAAAATAAATATAAATTTAATGTACACAGACTTCCATATTATACAGAAAAATTCTTTCAAAAACATTGTAGAGAAAAATCATTAAAAGAAAATAAACCTAAAAAGAAAATATTATTATGAGTTTGCAATTATGTCACCACTGCCTTAGAGTGACATCATTAGCTGATTGCAAGCTTAGTCTACAAAGTAATCTACTTTTTTCATATTTTGTTGACTGAATAGTCTTAACACTAGCCTTTTAATATTTTAATGATGTCATACCTTTTTCAATTTTTGTAGTTTTTGAAAGGTGGGCGGTATGTAGACTCGTGTATATCAAGTATATCGGTAACATTCAGCAGGGCACCCATGAAGGAAAGAAACTCGTAGAGGTCTAAAAGTACATTTACGAAAGGCAGAAAACAAATGCTGACATTGTGATGTGAAGAGTTGAAAAGAACTCCTGTTAATGTATGTAGGCGTGCTTTGGAACTCTTCACTTCACAGTTCCAGTAAAGTTATGATCTAGCAGAATTTGTTTGCTGCTTTACGTAAATGTAATTGAAGTCCTCTGCTCATTTATTATATGAACGGGTGCTCTGAATGGTACGAGACAAGGTTATGAAAATTTTTTCTATAATGTCAGGAGCTTGGATGCCGCTGCTAAATGTTACTGATGTACTTGAATAAAAAAATTTAAACTAAGTCTTCAACTTATTAAACAATGAAATTATGTCATTTCCGTTTCCTAAATAAGGTAATTGCCGTAGGCTATTTACAAAAATATACACTATGATTCCTAAATGAGCTATTTGTTTATTTTGGGTGTTAAATTACAGGATTTCAGTTTATTAAGAGTGAAATTACCGGGACTGAAGTCCTTGCAGTCAAAATATCTAAAACCTAATTCATGGTTTAACAAGACCTGTTTGCAAAATTTTAGAGTATTTCAAGCTTGAGATGAAATTCATTAAAAATTCGGTCAAATTTCTTAAAATCCGTCTGTTTCCCTGTGTCGGCAAAGGCCTTCTAAATCCACCGATAAGGTACTCAAATCTGCTATAATTAGCAACACAACACACACCTGCATCGTGCTGTCGATCTGATAAGCAAAAACAGGTGTTGCTACAACAGAAATATAATTTCTTTGATGAAAAGACTAACGCAGGCAACATAATATGAATTCGCAAAACAATATGATTTAGTCAATGGTCGAAGTTTAATTTTGGAATTATGAAAAAAGAAAACAATACTTGTGAAGAATAGCTTACTTACCTTTCTGATCACTTGAAAATAATGTTTTAAAGAAACTTTCAGAATAAACTCACTAAACTGTTGTACTTGCTTGAAAACTAATATTTGATCCTACAGGAAAATCATTTTTTAAACGTGCACGCAAGGATAATGTGAATTCTTGACGTTCTTGAATGTTTAAAAATTACGCTTTAATGTAAAATAAATCGTCTAAGCCCTCCTCCACGTATCGTTCTCATTATTTTTTAATCATCTCTTCCACCACTTCTAAATCTTCACCTCTGCCTTCTCATCGTCTTAATTTTCGTCTCTCATTCTTTCGTTCAAAACTTTTGAAAGATGAAATCTGAATTTAATATTCCTAAGGCCTATTAAGGCTTTCAGACGGCATTTCACCCGCTGGGATTTGTCCCATCTCATTATGCATTTTTCAAGCGTTACACTTCTGATCTATATTATATATATAATAATTATAGAATATATATATATTATATTAATAATTATTTATAATATATATACAGATAGATAGATAATTTTATTTCCATATTTCATTTGATTGAGGTTTTTGTAATAAGTTAATATTTTTCTTTCACCCCTTTATCAGTGTCCCCGCAAGCCATTTGGTTTCTCGCAAAATCATATCTAGAGGAGTCTAGTAACTGCTATAATAAAGAAGTTAGATAATGTTATTTGAACGGAAAATAACTAAATTTACAGTTCTATGATTATTTTTTATAAGGATAAAATGAAGCCTGAAAGATTGGCAATTACTTAACTGCGCATTTATGTATCCATAAGTTTCATCGGAATGTGTTTCAACTAGTTTTGTGTCTGATTAATTATTTAAAAACAATGGTAGGGCATAATGGTTTCTTGCAACAGGTAGGAGAATCTATTTGCACGAATTTAAGACTCCGGAAAAGAGCTTGTTCAAGATTTAAAAAAGTTTTAGAGCAAATAAGAAACACATTGCATTAAAATTTTTGGAGTTTCATTTTTGAAACATTTCTGCTGTAATACTGACCTCTCTCTCTCTCTCTCTCTCTCTCTCTCTCTCTCTCCTCTCTTCTCTCTCTCTCTCTCTCTCATCAGAGCTACGTAAACAATTAATGCGTTTGTTTTTTAGTAAATAGTTTTTAATAATACAATTTTCGGAATAAAAAAGATAAAAGGTGGAAATTACATGAATTAAAATTAATTTCATTTACCATGTTATTGTAGAATGCATAGATTTAATTATTGTGGGTTTTCAATAATTACAGTAACTCGCAAGAAAAAGTTATCTTTCAGTGTCAGGAGTGAAACACATTAAACTTCGGAATTGTTAAGTCTATTAAATTTTCAACCTAGATAGACCTACTGCAAGATGGAAGAGAAATTAAGGGGAAAAGCCGCTGGCATCAGCTACCGAACAATCAAGCGACTTCAAGTTTGATTGTAATTTTTTTTCTGCAAATTAAGAGAATCTAAACATTTTAGACCTTATTTTTGATTGAGTAAAACTGGCTAAAATATACATCAGACCTACAGTGGCAGAAAATTCTGAAAGCTCATCCACCCGCATTACGCAAATGACCAAGCGTGGTACGTAACAAAGGAAGTTCTATCTTTTCAAGTATAAAAGTAACATGAAGAGAGCATTTCTTTCATGTGGTTTACATGAAAAGAATGGTTCCTCAGTTTAGGACACAGAACCAAAAATCTTCTGAGAAGCACAAAAAACCAGGAAAGAGAGCAGCGAAAAGTGACATTGGTGAAAATAGAGGTAGACAGCCTTTTTCATTAGGCTAATAACAGACGACTGCTTGCAATGAAACGCTCATTGTCTGGTGTTTGGTAAAAAAGACTGGCATTCACCCCCAGTCCTCTCCGAGCATGAAAGAGATCAAGAAAAAGACACGGAAACGGTGGTGAAAGCAGATGTGCGAAAACTCATTCGTGTTTTTTATGATACTATAGATATTGAGTTACTGTGAGCATTTGATTTCCTAACTCCCAATATTCTATTCAGTTTCAAATTGTTATTCAGAAATGCAATGATACGTGGAATAGTCTGGCTGTACAGAAAGTTCTTTAAAAGAACTATTACTAGATCACTCATCAATTATGTTCCACTGATATATTTAAATGAATGACCTTAGGAATAAATGTAGGTCATTAAATATTACTAAAAAGAGAAACTTTGCAGATCTTTCACTTTTTTTCCCTCTCTGTATCTGTTATTCTCTTCTCTGTGTTTTTAGTTGATCCTGGAAGCTGCTACATTAATAGAGAATATTACCATACAAGAAATATATATATATATATATATATTATATATATATATATTATATATATATATATATATATATATTTGTACTATATATATATATATATATACATATAGAATATAGATTTATATAAAAAATAAATATAATATTAAATATATATAAATAAAATAATAATATATATATATATATACTAATAAATATATAATATATATATATATATATATATATGTATGTAGTATATATACTATATATATATAGATATAATATATAAGTATTATTTATTATATATATATATATCTATATAGAATATATATATATATATATATATATACCTTCTATATATATATATATATATATATATATATATATATATATATATATAGATATATAGATATATATATATATCTATCTATCTATATAGATCTAGTATATAACATATATATATATATATCAGTATATATATATATATATAGATATATATTTTATATGTATATATAGATATATAGATATATATATATATTTATATATATATATATATATAGATTATAAAATATATATCTTATTATCTATAATATAAATATCTATAATTATATAGTATATATATATTATATATATTATATATATATATATATATATAGATATATATATATGATTATATATATTATGGTAATATATATATTAATATATAATATTATATATATCTATATAGATAATCTATATATATATATATATATATATATATTATCTATTCTATATATATCATATATATCTATTATTATATATATATATATATATATATATATATATATATATATAGATTATATAGATATATAGCATTATATAATATATCTATATATATACAAATATATAAGATATATTATATATTCTATATATCTATATATATATATATATATATAATATATAATATATATTTGTATATAGATAGATTATATATATATAGAATAATTATATAGATATATAGATATATATATATATATATATAGTATATATATATATATATCTATATATCTTATAATACATATTCTATATAATTAAATATATATATATAATATCTTATATCTATATATATATATAGATTATATCTCTATATATAGTATAGATATATATATATATATATAGATCATATATATATAATATATATATATATATAATATATATTATATATATATAATATATATAATAGTCATATATATATATATATATAGATATATATATATATACTATATATCTATATATAATACATATATATAAATAAATATAATAATAAAATATATATATAACATATATATGTTATATATATCGATTATATATAGATATATGATATATATATATTATGATTATATATATAAGATAATAATATAGATATATATATATACTAGATATACATATATATCTATATATCTATATAGATATCTATATATATATTATAGATATATATATATATATATATAGATATAAATATATATATACAGAAATTATATATATGATATATAATATACGATATAGATATATATCTATAGATATATAGCTATATATATGTAATATATATAATAATATATAATATATATAGATATATATATCTATATATACTATATATATATAATATATATCAATATATATTAATATATATATATAATATATAAGAATCGATATATATATATACTATTATAATTATATATATATATATATATGATATATCTATTATATATATACAATATTAATATATACTATATATATCTATAATATATATATATATATTAATAGATATATATATAATATTATATATATATATATATATATCTATATATCTTATAGATATACATATATATATTATTATATATATATATATATATATCTAATATCTATATATATATATGATTATTATTCTCTATCTATTATATATATATATATATATATATGATTAATTATTTATATCTATATATATATTATATTATATATATATATAGATATTATATATAATATTAATATCTATATATATAGGATATATTATTATATATTTTATATATATATGATTAATTAATATATATATTTAGTATATATTATATATATATAATATTCTATATATATATATAAATGAAAGCGAGGTAAGGTGGTTAGTATCTTGAGTGGGTCTTTTGTTAGTATAAGAATGTGATTGAAATGTGGTAAAAATAGAGATGTCTCTTTGTCAGCAAAACTTGGGCTTGCACCCCATTGTAATTCTTGGAATCAGAGACTCTGTGTCTGTCTGTCTGTTTGTCGGGTCTCATCTGGATACTCGAATATTAGGGCTTTGATCCTTGGTGCCGTTGTGTTCTCGTATTCTACGTCTTCTTAAGGGAGATGCCTTGACAGGCAAGCAGCAAATGTTTTTTCTTCCCTTATTAACCTTCCCAGAAAGCCTTCTTTGATGGAGAACTTCAGCAAACAAATGTTACCTCGACAGTAACAGAATTTTTTTTAAAGAATGATAATTCTTCACTCGTTCACATACATTGGTCATAATTTACAGATCGTCTTCAGCCTTTTGCTTCTGTTACGACAGAATATGTCTAATACGTGATATATATATAGAAAAATATATACTTACATATATACATCATACATACATATTTTGTATATATATATATATATATATATATATATATATATATATATATATATATATATATATATATATATATATATATATATATATATATATATATATATATATATATATATATTATGTCTGTTTTAGTGATCTCTTTTTGCATATATATATTATAATATATCTATATATATATTATAATATATATATATTAGTATATATATATTATAATTAAATAATATATATATAAATATATATATATATATAGATATATTATTATTATATATATATAATATATATAGATAAATTAATTAGGTGTATCGGAAACATTCTCAAAATCATAAAAATTTAAATATAATCCCATTACTCATTATATTTATTATGTTATATTTCACGGTTCTATCTAATTCATCGAAAAGGTCGAGTATTCGCATTTATAAAAACAAAAAACAACTCTACTGAAACAAATACTATCGTCACGATAGTATTTGTTTCAGCACAGTTGCGAGGATTGTTTTTACGGCCACATTTTAATCTATTTCGGTCAAAACAACGCATATCATGGTATTATGAGTCATACTTCACATGCTCCATATATCGTACTGAATTCAAATGCAATGCATTGCTGCTGGATTTACCGCTGACGTTGATTTATCCGAAACTAAAATTAATTTTAACGTTGCTATGAATACTATTATCGACTGTCAGCATTATTATGTCGTATCGGTTCCTTCTCACCTATTTGGCAACGACTTGGAAACCGCGTGATTTTGAATTTAGTGATTTGAAGTATATATAGAAAAAAGAAAAAATTACATGCAGTGTCTTTAAAGGAATGTATTTCTCTGTATATTCAAATTGAATTGTTGCAGCTAAATTAGATTTTTAAAAATCAATTCTATTGGATAGGAAAAGGAAATTTTAAAGAATATGATTATGAGGTAAGTAAAGTTATCAAAGAAAAACTATGGACAGGAAGATGTGAACAATAGGCGAGTAGTCATGGAGATATTATTTTCAATAAAGATATGAAATTTAGACGAAAATAAGCAGGAAGTATAATCAGTTTGAAAACTAATATCCATACAAAAGTAGAGCTAGAAAAATTATATAAAAATAGAATGAAAAATTATATATTTTTTTTGTATTATATTTATACTTAATTGGTATACCTAATTGTTAATGTATAAGGCTTTATGATGACAGTTTATTACTTTTATTATTATTATTGATTATTATTATTATTATTATTATTATTAATCTAGAATTCTACTACTACAACTACTACTACTACTACTATTATTATTATTATTATTATTATTATTATTATTATTATTATTATTATTATTATTATTATTATTATTATTATTAATCTAGAATTCTACTGGAAATGAATTTATTAAATATCTCAAATGAGGAAATAGAAAACTAAAAATATCAAAGTTGACATTCCAGAGAGAGAGAGAGAGAGAGAGAGAGAGAGAGAGAGATACCAAAGGAAGTGGAATTGCAAAGGATGTATATTTTGTCGTTTTGCAGTATTCAAACCTTTAACATAGAATGCTTTATATTCTTCTTTTGATATCTATTTTTTTATTTACCTATTATTAAAGATCAGTTCCACAGTATTATCATCTGCGTGACTTTTAAGCTAATATTATACTAAAAGTAGTGTAATATTATGGAATATTATATCGATTTCCCATAACACATGACTTTCTGACATTGTTGTTTTTTATTCCTGCCTTCAAGTCAAGTCCTGGGTGTAATATATTTTTTATCGTATTTATTCCGACAGTTGATAATACCATGAATGTAATGGAAACACCCTGACGACGGGAGAGAGGCTGAACCTAGTTGATGGCGGGACTAAGCAACTGACCAGTATGTGTAAAGTATGTCAGAACTCAATGCCCAAGGTAAAATACCTCCTTCAGGAATTATGTCTGATCATTTAAACAGTTAGGTACTCTGTCAGATTTTGGGAATCGCCATCGTTCACTGCCATTGATATAAGCTTGCCAAGGACTCTATCAGGTTCTCATTCCTATCACTGGCATCCTTGCCTAGCCCTCTGTGGTCATAGAATGCATTCACGCACTTTGCTTAGACTAAAATCTTGCCTCGCATTTACTCACATACCATCAAACTTTTGCAAGAGGACCTATTAAGTCTAAATGACTGCTAATGAAGCTGCAAGGAAAAATGAATGCCCTCTCTCCTCTTCTCTTTCTTCTCTCTCTCTTCTCTTCTCTCTCTCTCCTCTCTCTCTCTCTCGTCTATCTCTCTCTTTCTCTCTCTCTCTCTCTCTCTCTCTCTCTCTCTCATTGCATGTTAATGTGTATTCATGCCTCTCAGTTTTATCAATTTTAGATTAACTACAATTAAAAAACAAAATTATTCTGGTAAATAGTAGGAGAAATTATTATATAAAACTTTATTGCTTTTACTTATTAAACTATAGGATGAAAATCATATCGGCTTATGGTATTCCAAATATGTGTTTTAATTAGCAAATTTTAGTGGCGAGTCTTTCATATAAATTACCAAATATAAGATGGTTAGTGAATGAATGATGCATTTTAGTAGGGGTTTCATTTTTCTAAAATTCACAAAAGAGAGAGCCATCGTGAGTACATAGGCATACTATATAAAATTTAGGTTACTTCAATGGGATATGCAAAATTTCTAAGCTGTAAACTAGATTGCTGTATGTTGTTTTGAGTAAGTTGTCTAACCTTTCAAACGATGTAACAACGTACAAATTCGCTTATTTTGGGTCTAAGTTTTACAAGAATTGCTCATCGTCTTAAATGACGAATTTCGAGTGACGTTTGATATCGACTCTTTCGGTAAATCCCAGATTAAAAAACTTATCGGTAGTTACCTCAACGGGACCAAAATGGTAAGTAGGACCAATGCTTATTTACTGGTATTAACAAATATCTATTGACTTTCATAAAGTAAGTTCGTAAAAGTTTCCTTTAACCTCCTGTCAAGACTGAATAATTGTAAATGAAACCGTTATACAAAAATGTCACGCGAATCGACCCAATCCGATAATTGCCAATACCTTCTTGGTCGCGCTGGTGTAATATGCTTTCTTTCCGAAACTGTGTTAGGCATTCCAATATTTGGCAAAACGGGCCATATATTCGACGTTGACCCGATTTCTTCTGAATTATGTTCAGTGGTTTCGAAGGCATTTTCTTCCAAAATGTCTTATGGTTATGTTTTACATTCTCATTTTTCGAACATTTGAAATTTATCTCTTATTTTGCACTTTTTCCTGCCCTGTGTAATTAATTAGCTTTGCAAAATATACCGTTTTAAAAGGACACAAAATTTGCATATAATTGTTGTTAGAGATGATAAACAGCTGTTATGGTGTCCATTATCAAATGATAAAAGAAAAATTAAGTGACAGTAAATGAAATAAGAAAGAGAGAAATAAAAAAATAGAATCAGTTAAAAGGGACAATGAAGTAGAAACCGATACAAAACATATTTTGCTCAGCTATCAAAGATTTAGAACTCCCCGAACACAAATAGCAAAAGGTTCATTAACTTCTAGTGATTAAACCCTTACATATAGAAAACCAAAACCGCCTTTCATGCTTCCCTGACCTATACGAAAGAAAAGCAAATCAACTTTATGCAATATATATATATATATATATATATATATACTATATATAATATATATATATATATATATATATATATATATACATAAAGCTATTTTAGTTAAACCAGCTTTTGGCCTCATGGTATTTTATATTTACCCATAGAAATTACGGAAAACAATCAACTCATGCAGACCAAAAGTGGTTTTAGAATAATTTTATCCACTTATACCTTCATCACTAGACCTCCTCTACTTCTTCTGCCACTGCTTTTACTAGTAACAGCTCAGCAACGTATCTTCCAGAAACTCGGAATCTTCATCACCAGATCGCCATCATTATCAATCATAACGCTTTTAGTCTACTTCCCTTATCTAATGGGCAGGCCACCAAAACCAACATAATGCTCTTATGGATCCCTTACCGCTACAGAAAATGTATAAGCGAAAGGTTTCCTTTATGAGCATATGGTCATAAGCCGAAGAAAATATGGATGCTTCGCAAAAAAGCTCTCAGGAAAACCCAAAGAGGGAAATGAACAGAGTAATTGAAGTTCTTGAATTAATCATGTGATCGAAAGAAGGGCCCACGATGCTAAGGAAGAAGCAACTCAAAAAGATTGATAATGATGATACAGACACCGGCGCAAATAAGAAGAACAAACAATAGAGATTTGGTGCATTATTGTTGCCACAGCTCATGATTCAATCAGCATTTTTCCTTCTGGCTTATTTGACTTAATCCTTCCGGCATATCCCTCGGTAACCTAGCGTCTTTATCATTTTATTCATACAACCTCTCTCATTCAGTTGGCATATATATCAAACCAAGCAATTAAATGTGATGTTCTAGCTATAATATACACTATGAGGAAAGAAGCAACTTTAATAGGAGATTCATGAGGATACAAGAGTAACGGCTTACAGTCTCTTATAATTTTAATGGCAATAATATGATTTGGAGGAATCTTTGAGGAATACGAAATACATCACGTCCATAAAACAAGTATATATATATATATTATATATATATATATATAGATATATATATATATATATATATATATATATAGTATATGTGTGTATATGTGTTTTAAGAAAGACAGATAGATATTTTGTGTAGACCGACATAAATATATCTACTTACTTTTTACTTATGTAAGAACAGTATCACTAAGGCTTGCGTGAGCACATGGGTATGTGTGTGTGTGTGTGTGTGTGTGAATACATGAAGAGATAGTTTTAAGTGGCTTAATCTTGATTGTTTATGATAACGGAACTTTTTCTTCATTAATTAAATTTTCTTATTAATGCCAACCTTTACTAGATATAGAAGCATAAATGGGACTTACATTATATTAGAATATGCTCAGGTAACGCCAATCTTCTAATGATTTACTCAATTACAGCATCAGCATCCTCGTACTGCTAAAGGTTCATTAGGAAGCATTGGCGGGTTCATTAAAGACAATTAGCCTTCGAAGTAAACACAATAACGATTTATTGCGTTAGGAGTAAGCCATGTGATAATTATTGCTGTAATTGAACTCCAGTTGAACGCTGGTAGAATGGAGAATATTACATTTTCCAAAGACTTGGAAAACATCAATTATCCCTCAAAAAAAAGATATTAAAACTTTTAGATAATTTCAGCTGATGATTATAATTAAAGTGTATTGGTGATTGTCATTTATTCTGTAAAACTAAGAAGTTGCTATTTTGAAGTAGTTACGTAAAACACTCAAATGCAACACCTTATTTCAGGTAGAGTGAATATTAAAAAAAATATTAAGATATATTTGAAAACTATTTCCTTTAAAGTTCAATTCAATCATATTCACCTTTATATCAGATATATTTTGTTACGTAGACATATATTCACTTGTTTTTGAAGTATAGTATTTTCATCCCGGCATATTTTAAAAGCAGTAGGTTTTGTCCAGTTCGCTATCTTCCATTTATAACTAATCCCATTACTCAGTACATTATACTGTTACTACATTACACCAAACATTTAGAAAGAGAAACGCCCTCATGATTTAAACACATGCAAAACATTCTCGTATGGGTAGAAGAAGCAGCCTAAACCAATCAAGGTGACAGATATGCGTTAGTAGGTAAATTGGGTAGATATATCCATGGCATACAAACAAATAGCTTCTTTTGCTTGATTTTATCTGAAAGAATAAGACGAAAAGCTTCTTGTTCCATCAATAATTCAGCTAACGCTTCAGCACTAGTTTCTCTCTCTCTCTCTCTCTCTCTCTCTCTCTCTCTCTCTCTCTCTCTCTCTCTCTCAGCAGATTTTTTTTAGCAGTCTTTTGAAATATAATAATAACGCTTGATAATTTTCACACTACCACAAAACTAGAGCGAAAATATTACTCTTAATGTTATCTAATTTCATAAGTAGTTTCCCTGAATGGTTTACCAACTTGATTAGTATCCCTTTATAGCTCGCTGACTTAAGGAAATCTACAGTCTAGTGGTCATGTCAAGATTCCGAACCCACTATTTTTCAAAGTGGTATAATATTATCTTGAAAAGTAGTGGGTTCGGAATCTTGTCATGATTACTAGACTGTAGATATCCTTAAGTCAGCGAGCCATATTATACGTAGCTACCGCTTTGATTCATATATATATATATATATATATATATATATATATATATATATATATATATATATATATATAAATATATATATTTGTGTGTGTGTGTGTGTGTGTGTGTGTGTGTAAGTGTTACATTAAACATAAGAATATATATAAACATTCTGTAGAGTAATGCGTGTAACAATGAATCAGGCCATAGGCCAAGGAGGTCATGCAGGGAAGATTGTCCAAAAACCCAAGTGTGCGAACACCTGGAATCAGCAGTATCTATGTCGGGCATAAACATCAACAATGCCTTCTCTGGGAATCATTTTGACTCTCCCACGAAACGACGAGGCTTACGTGACTAACCTAGATAAGCATGTTAGTTCACATGTCTGTATATCAAGCAGTGTTTGCTTGCCTATGATTTGTAAATGAATTGTATCTCAGAATTACCTTACCACTCTTAGTTTCAACATCTATTCAGAACCCTTCTCTGCATCTATCCAGCGATGTAAGCTTGAAGAATATATCCTATTTTTGTACTATGTGTTTCCACGACTTAACCTCCACACAAGAAAGAAGCAATTGAATCGAAACATAAGAGAATATCTTCACAGTCAATGGAGACATAACTAAGAATGGATGGAGTTATACCAACCGACGTTTGCTATGCAAACCAGAAGTACAACTAGGTGACTCGTTTGTAAATAACAACGGAGTCACTAACAATTGGTGGCGAGCGGCTCTACCAAAGACTAACAATTGGAACAGCAAAACAGCAAAGCAGTTAAGCTACAACTACAAAATGGGAAGCCCAATTTTAAGAGTATCTAACATTGGAAACCTTCTACGATGTCAAGCCAAAAGAATCTACAATCAACATCGTGTCACAGGCAACGGCGCTGATGGCACCACGAGACTTAGCCTGATCCTACGAAGATGACCTTGGAGCATGTACATCTTTATTGAAATATATAAGCCTTATACTATATATATATATTGGCTTCTTCGTTGTATGTTGGAAGTCATAGACGGGGTGGAACTTCGAGCTACAACTACAAACAAAACAACGCACAACTAGGCGAACTGGGTCGCACGGAAGCATTGACGGAAGAAGCGAGGGCCATGATGTCATGAAAACACCGCAGACTTTCCCAAAGATTGTCCAAAAACCCAAGTGTGTGAACACCTGGAATCAGCAGTATCTATGTCAGACATAAACATCAACAATGCCTTCTCTGGGAATCATTTTGACTCTCCCACGAAACGATGAGGCTTACGTGACTAACCTAGATAAGCATGTTAGTTCACATGTCTGTATATCAAGCAGTGTTTGCTTGCCTATGATTTGTAAATGAATTGTATCTCAGACTTACCTTACCACTCTTAGTTTCAACATCTATTCAGAACCCTTCTCTGCATCTATCCAGCGATGTAAGCTTGAAGAATATATCCTATTTTTGTACTATGTGTTTCCACGACTTAACCCCTACACATGAAAGAAGCATTTGAATCGAAACATAAGAGAGTATCTTCACAGTCAATGGAGACATAACTAAGAATGGATGGAGTTATACCAACCGACGTTTGCTATGCAAATCAGAAGTACAACTAGGTGACTCGTTTGTAAATAACCACGAAGTCACTAACAATTGGTGGCGAGCGGCTCTACCGAAGACTAACAATTGGTGGCAGATTACGAAAACTTACGAATAACAGCAAAGCAGTTAAGCTACAACTACAAAATTGGAAGCAGAATTTAAACAGTATCTAACATTGGAAACCTTCTACGATGTCAAGGCAAAAGAATCTACAATCAACATCGTGTCTCAGGCAACGGTGCTGATGGCACCACGAGACTTCGCCTGATCCTACGAAGACGACCTTGGAGCATGTACATCTTTATTGAAATATATAAGCCTTATATTATACTATATTATATTGGCTTCTTCGTCGTATGTTGGACGTCATAGACAGCGTGGAACTTCGTGAACTTCCTCCGGACGTGTCTTCTGCAGAGGATCATCAACAACCCAACGAAACGGAAAACAGTTGTTCTACAAACAATACAACGCACGACTAGGCGAACTGGGTCGCACGGAAGCATTGACGGAAGAAGCGAGGGCCATGATGTCATGAAAACACTGCAGACTTTCCCATAAATATCAGCTAAGTTAAACCTTCCTATTACGCAGGTCGAGAGATCGGTGTTTCTGGGTGAGTTACGTGACATCCTTTAATCTTACTTTTCTTGCAGAACCTATCTTCATTTTTGGGTAATCATCCCTGCAGCCTTTTATCTTTGTTTTTCATGCCAACACCCTTCTTTTTCAGAGGTTCTCCTGAAATATTTTATCATATCTTATGTGCTTAATTTTATCATTTTTGGGGACACATTATTATTTTCTGTGACACTTTGTCTATATATAGCAATATGCGTTTATGCAGTGGACAAGTGTATTCTTACAGATATTTTGATATGGTTGCTAGAAATCGTAGTGATAGGAAGAAACCTAAAACAAAGATGGCCACCCCTCCACCCAGTAACCCGGTGGTCACATTGGTTAGTGCCAGATCAGCAATTGTTCTCTTCCAAGGCCTTGTTAACGAATTTTTGCCTCAGGGGGTAGAATCTTGGATTTCATCAGTGGATGCTCATTTGAAAGCAAAATACATCACTTTACCATCTCTACAGCTACAGGAAGCTAAAAGCTTCATTGACTTTGCAAAAAGGGATGCAACATCCTACCTTAGAGGGGTTTCATTTCAGGAGGCAAATACATGGGATGAATTCAAAATTAAATTGCGCTCTGTATATGGCAGCGAGGAGGCCTTGGATGTGGTTTTAGCTTTGAGGAATATTTTTAATTTGGTCTCTATGACTCATCTTAGCTTGGTGGACAGGGCAGCACTTATTGCAGACCGTTTGAATGAATATCTGGATAATTTGAATAAATCTACTTGGGTTACAGGGATGGACATGGCTGTAAAGGATTTTATTAGACTCACATACTTAACTTTCCTAACAGCTATGTTACCAGAAGCATTGGTACGGTGTTTTGATGAAGAGCTATTGCCTGACAGCACAGAATTAGACATCTATAAACAAATTAAGAAACATATGTCTAAATTTACAGACCTAGATCCTTCACTCGTTCAAGTTTTTGCAAAGAATGAAGGTAAATCACAGCAAGTAAATGTAGTTAATAGTGACGCAGCAGGAATAACTTGTTGTTATTGTAAAAGGTCAGGACACATGATAGCAGATTGTCGTACGCGTTATTGTTCAATTCATAATAGCTCAAGTCATGCTTACGCTCGATATTTTTTGCGCAATCAGGTGCAAGGTAACGCTATCAACACACAGAACATTGCCAATGATAATAAGAAGAAGAATCCACATTATCACAAAAAGAAACAAGTAGACAGTAACTCGGCTCAAAATCAGAAACAAGCAAATTGGGCTTCATGGCCCATCTATTCAAAACAATCAAAGTCAGCCAAATTTTCCGAGTGTCCAAAGCAAAGCAAATACCATGAATTAACTCCGGCGGGGGGTAGAGTGATGTTGGGTTTTCTGTATCAACATCCTTTGAATTTAAAAATAAATTTGATCATGTAGAAGACTGACGTAAAACACAGAATTTTCCTATGAATCACACGACCGTATCCAAAAATTCAGTGCAGGATCACGTAGATTTTCATAGAATTCACGCTATAATCAGTAATGATGAATTACGTCCTACTTTACATGCCGTAAATCTAGAATATCAGCCCTTTACATTGTTTTTAGATTCCAGTAGTCCACGTAATATCATGGACTTATGGACTCATCACTTGGTGTTTTCGAACTTCCCTATTGAGAGGTCCGGAGTACGACTTTCGGGCATTGGCAATAACGAACTAAGTGTAGTAGGCATAACTCAAGTTCAGTACAAGGTGGGTACGCGGACGCTTACCAACACATTTATAGTTGTACAACATATTAATATGTATCCAGTTGTAATTGTTGGATATCCATCCATGTGCATTCAAAATATTATTCTAGCTCCTGCCAAAAATTGTGTTTATCAAAGGAAAATTCTATAAATCTTCGAACACATTAAAATCTGTTTTGGACAAAAAATAGACATACAATCAAACAGTAACGTACATTGAAACCAATCACTTTTCTCATGAATCATGACATTGTCCAAGCAACCCAACAGAATTCTCGCACACCCATACTGGCAGCTTGCACGCAATCTCTTGAGCCAAATGCTCCCTCGAATATCTAGGTGTGTGTCAAGAAAACCTTGCCAGGATCTGAAATTTTATTCCTTCCAGACACTCTGAAAATTAACAGATTTTCCGCGACACAGGCATTATACACTGTTGACTCACAGCTACAGGTTAACATTGAAGTCTGTAACCATTTGAATACCAATCAAGTAATCCACAAAAATCAATATATCGTAGATATGGAAGTGTATAAATATCGCATTCTTACCGTTGCTGAAATTAATCACACTCAACCCGTTGTTGACAAATCCCTCCTACAATCTATCAAAAGTAAAATCAATAAAGACATTCAAGAAGTGGGAATACAGCAGAAATTTTTGAACTTTTATCTAAATATCGTGATTTTTTCTCCACTAGCGAGGGATCTCTAGGGAAAATGGTTGTCACTGAACACCAAATACAGTTAACAGACAAGTATAAAGCTATTTACATACCTTCGTATCGACTCCCTATGAAATTTCAGAATGAGATTAATGACGAAATAGATAAGATGTTAGAAGGAGTCATTACGTAATCGAACAGCCCTTATAATTTTCCCTTAATTGTTGTACCCAAAAAAGATCGGACTTGGTGAATTTGCATAGATTTCCGGCGCTTAAACGAGGAAACGATTCCCGATCCTTTTCCGGTGCCATGTACCGATGATATCTAATCCTTGTTAGGACAGAACAGATATTTCACCAGCTTGGACTTACTTAAAGGCTTTTATCAGATACCCTTAGCTAAAGAGAGTACCCCATACACCGCCTTCAGCACAGCCAGGGGACACTATGAATTTTTACCTATGCCTTTCGGTTTACCTTGCGCCCCAATTACATTCACCAGAAAGATTAATATAGTGTTTGGAGACTTATTGGGTGATACCCTTCATGTCTATATGGACAATCTTGTAATCTTTTCCAATACCTTAGAAGAGCATTTGTATAAACTAGAGCTAGTGCTACAGAGACTAAGGCAACACAATTTAAGAGTAAAAATATCAAAATGGGAATTTTTTAAGACAGAGGTAATCTATTTTGGTTTTACGGTATCTAGTCAAGGTCTTAAGGTAGTCCATGATAAGGTGTCGGCTATCCGTAACTTTCTGGTACCTACTAACGTAAAGGGGATACAACAATTTCTAGTGTCCCGGTTACTATGGAAGGTTTGTGCTCAAACTATTTCAATCATAGCAGCTCCTTTAACGGATCTTACGAAGAAGGGCGTAGATTTAATATGGCTGAAATGCATATTAAATGTAGTATATAAATATCTTGCCCAAAGTGTAACTCTGGGACTTACGTTGGATCTACAAAGAGGTTACTGAAGGTCAGAATCGATTCTCATCGGAAGCTTATTCCACGATGAGAATCGATTCTGACCTTCAGTAACCTCTTTGTAGATCCAACGTAAGTCCCAGAGTTACACTTTGGGCAAGTATATTTATATACTACATTTAATATGCGTTTCAGACCATATTAAATCTACGCCCTTCTTCGTAAGATCCGTTAAAGGAGCTGCTATGATTGAATAGTTGAGCATAAACCTTCCATAGTAACCGGAACACCCTAGAAATTGTTGTATCCCTTTACGTTAGTAGGTACCAGAAAGTTATGGATAGCCGACACCTTATCATGGACTACCTTAAGACCTTGACTAGATACCGTAAAACCAAAAATAGATTACCTCTGTCTTAAAAAAATTCCCATTTTGATATTTTTACTCTTAAATTGTGTTGCCTTAGTCTCTGTAGCACTAGCTCTAGTTTTATACAAATGCTCTTCTAAGGTATTGGAAAAGATTACAAGATTGTCCATATAGACATGAAGGGTATCACCCAATAAGTCTCCAAACACTATATTAATCTTTCTGGTGAATGTAATTGGGGCGCAAGGTAAACCGAAAGGCATAGGTAAAAATTCATAGTGTCCCCTGGCTGTGCTGAAGGCGGTGTATGGGGTACTCTCTTTAGCTAAGGGTATCTGATAAAAGCCTTTAAGTAAGTCCAAGCTGGTGAAATATCTGTTCTGTCCTAACAAGGATTAGATATCATCGGTACATGGCACCGGAAAAGGATCGGGAATCGTTTCCTCGTTTAAGCGCCGGAAATCTATGCAAATTCACCAAGTCCGATCTTTTTTGGGTACAACAATTAAGGGAAAATTATAAGGGCTGTTCGATTACGTAATGACTCCTTCTAACATCTTATCTATTTCGTCATTAATCTCATTCTGAAATTTCATAGGGAGTCGATACGAAGGTATGTAAATAGCTTTATACTTGTCTGTTAACTGTATTTGGTGTTCAGTGACAACCATTTTCCCTAGAGATCCCTCGCTAGTGGAGAAAAAATCACGATATTTAGATAAAAAGTTCAAAAATTCTGCTGTATTCCCACTTCTTGAATGTCTTTATTGATTTTACTTTTGATAGATTGTAAGAGGGATTTGTCAACAACGGGTTGAGTGTGATTAATTTCAGCAACGGTAAGAATGCGATATTTATACACTTCCATATCCACGATATATTGATTTTTGTGGATTACTTGATTGGTATTCAAATGGTTACAGACTTCAATGTTAACCTGTAGCTGTGAGTCAACAGTGTATAATGCCTGTGTCGCGGAAAATCTGTAATTTTCAGAGTGTCTGGAAGGAATAAAATTTCAGATCCTGCAAGGTTTTTCTTGACACACACCTAGATATTCGAGGAGCATTTGGCTCAAGAGATTGCGTGCAAGCTGCCAGTATGGGTGTGCGAGAATTCTGTTGGGTTTTGCTTGGACAATGTCATGATTCATGAGAAAAGTGATTGGTTTCAATGTACGTTACTGTTTGATTGTATGTCTATTTTTTGTCCAAACAGATTTAATGTGTTCGAAGATTTATAGAATTTTCCTTGATAAACACAATTTTTGGCAGGAGCTAGAATAATATTTTGAATGCACATGGATGGATATCCAACAATTACAACTGGATACTATTAATATGTTGTACAACTATAAATGTGTTGGTAAGCGTCCGCGTACCCACCTTGTACTGAACTTGAGTTATGCCTACTACACTTAGTTCGTTATTGCCAATGCCCGAAAGTCGTACTCCGGACCTCTCAATAGGGAAGTTCGAAAACACCAAGTGATGAGTCCATAAGTCCATGATATTACGTGGACTACTGGAATCTAAAAAACAATGTAAAGGGCTGATATTCTAGATTACGGCATGTAAAGTAGGGACGTAATTCATCCATTACTGATCGATAGCGTGAATTCTATGAAAATCTACGTGATCCTGCACTGAATTTTTGGATACGGTCGTGTGATTCATAGGAAAATTCTGTGTTTTACGTCAGTCTTCTACATGATCAAATTTATTTTTAAATTCAAAGGATGTTGATACAGAAAACCCAACATCACTCTACCCCCCGCCGGAGTTAATTCATGGTATTTGCTTTGCTTTGGACACTCGGAAAATTTGGCTGACTTTGATTGTTTTGAATAGATGGGCCATGAAGCCCAATTTGCTTGTTTCTGATTTTGAGCCGAGTTACTGTCTACTTGTTTCTTTTTGTGATAATGTGGATTCTTCTTCTTATTATCATTGGCAATGTTCTGTGTGTTGATAGCGTTACCTTGCACCTGATTGCGCAAAAAATATCGAGCGTAAGCATGACTTGAGCTATTATGAATTGAACAATAACGCGTACGACAATCTGCTATCATGTGTCCTGACCTTTTACAATAACAACAAGTTATTCCTGCTGCGTCACTATTAACTACATTTACTTGCTGTGATTTACCTTCATTCTTTGCAAAAACTTGAACGAGTGAAGGATCTAGTCGTAAATTTAGACATATGTTTTCTTAATTTGTTTATAGATGTCTAATTCTGTGCTGTCAGGCAATAGCTCTTCATCAAAACACCGTACCAATGCTTCTGGTAACATAGCTGTTAGGAAAGTTAAGTATGTGAGTCTAATAAAATCCTTTACAGCCATGTCCATCCCTGTAACCCAAGTAGATTTATTCAAATTATCCAGATATTCATTCAAACGGTCTGCAATAAGTGCTGCCCTGTCCACCAAGCTAAGATGAGTCATAGAGACCAAATTAAAAATATTCCTCAAAGCTAAAACCACATCCAAGGCCTCCTCGCTGCCATATACAGAGCGCAATTTAATTTTGAATTCATCCCATGTATTTGCCTCCTGAAATGAAACCCCTCTAAGGTAGGATGTTGCATCCCTTTTTGCAAAGTCAATGAAGCTTTTAGCTTCCTGTAGCTGTAGAGATGGTAAAGTGATGTATTTTGCTTTCAAATGAGCATCCACTGATGATAAATCCAAGATTTTCTACCCCATGAGGCCAAAAATTTCGTTAAAACAAGGCCTTGGAAGAGAACAATTGCTGATCTGGCACTAACCAATGTGACCACCGGGTTACTGGGTGGAGGGGTGGCCATCTTTGTTTTAGGTTCTTCCTTCATCACTACGATTTCTAGCAACCATATCAAAATATCTGTAAGAATACACTTGTCCACTGCATAAACGCATATTGCTATATATAGACAAAGTGTCACAGAAAATAATAATGTGTCCCCAAAAATGATAAAATTAAGCACATAAGATATGATAAAATATTTCAGGAGAACCTCTGAAAAAGAAGGTGTTGGCATGAAAAACAAAGATAAAAGGGCTGCAGGGATGATTTACCCAAAAATGAAGATAGGTTCCTGCAAGAAAAGTAAGATTAAAGGATGTCACGTAACTCACCCAGAAACACCGATCTCTCGACCTGCGTAATAGGAAGGTTTAACTTAGCTGATTTTATTTTATGGGAAAGTCTGCAGTGTTTTCATGACATCATGGCCCTCGCTTCTTCCGTCAATGCTTCCGTGCGACCCAGTTCGCCTAGTCGTGCGTTGTATTGTTTGTAGAACAACTGTTTTCCGTTTCGTTGGGTTGTTGATGATCCTCTGCAGAAGACACGTCCGGAGGAAGTTCACGAAGTTCCACGCTGTCTATGACGTCCAACATACGACGAAGAAGCCAATATATATATAGTATAAGGCTTATATATTTCAATAAAGATGTACATGCTCCAAGGTCGTCTTCGTAGGATCAGGCGAAGTCTCGTGGTGCCATCAGCACCGTTGCCTGAGACACGATGTTGATTGTAGATTCTTTTGCCTTGACATCGTAGAAGGTTTCCAATGTTAGATACTGTTTAAATTCTGCTTCCAATTTTGTAGTTGTAGCTTAACTGCTTTGCTGTATTCGTAAGTTTTCGTAATCTGCCACCAATTGTTAGTCTTCGGTAGAGCCGCTCGCCACCAATTGTTAGTGACTTCGTGGTTATTTACAAACGAGTCACCTAGTTGTACTTCTGATTTGCATAGCAAACGTCGGTTGGTATAACTCCATCCATTCTTAGTTATGTCTCCATTGACTGTGAAGATACTCTCTTATGTTTCGATTCAAATGCTTCTTTCATGTGTAGGGGTTAAGTCGTGGAAACACATAGTACAAAAATAGGATATATTCGTCAAGCTTACATCGCTGGATAGAGGCAGAGAAGGGTTCTGAATAGATGTTGAAACTAAGAGTGGTAAGGTAAGTCTGAGATACAATTCATTTACAAATCATAGGCAAGCAAACACTGCTTGATATACAGACATGTGAACTAACAAGCTTATCTAGGTTAGTCACGTAAGCCTCATCGTTTCGCGGGAGAGTCAAAATGATTCCCAGAGAAGGCATTGTTGATGTTTATGTCTGACATAGATACTGCTGATTCCAGGTGTTCACACACTTGGGTTTTTGGACAATCTTTGGGAAAGTCTGCGGTGTTTTCATGACATCATGGCCCTCGCTTCTTCCGTCAATGGCTTCTGTGCGACCCAGTTCGCCTAGTTGTGCGTTGTTTTGTTTGTAGTTGTAGCTCGAAGTTCCCACCGTCTATGACTTCCAACATACAACGAAGAAGCCAATATATATATATAGTATAAGGCTTATATATTTCAATAAAGATGTACATGCTCCAAGGTCATCTTCGTAGGATCAGGCTAAGTCTCGTGGTGCCATCAGCGCCGTTGCCTGTGACACGATGTTGATTGTAGATTCTTTTGGCTTGACATCGTAGAAGGTTTCCAATGTTAGATACTCTTAAAATTGGGCTTCCCATTTTGTAGTTGTAGCTTAACTGCTTTGCTGTTTTTGCTGTTCCAATTGTTTAGTCTTTGGTAGAGTCCGCTCGCCACCAATTGTTAGTGACTCCGTTGTTATTTACAAACGAGTCACCTAGTTGTACTTCTGGTTTGCATAGCAAACGTCGGTTGGTATAACTCCATCCATTCTTAGTTATGTCTCCATTGACTGTGAAGATATTCTCTTATGTTTCGATTCAATTGCTTCTTTCTTGTGTAGAGGTTAAGTCGTGGAAACACATAGTACAAAAATAGGATATATTCTTCAAGCTTACATCGCTGGATAGATGCAGAGAAGGGTTCTGAATAGATGTTTGAAACTAAGAGTGGTAAGGTAATTCTGAGATACAATTCATTTACAAATCATAGGCAAGCAAACCATGCTTGATATACAGACATGTGAACTAACATTGCTTATCTAGGTTAGTCACGTAAGCCTCGTCGTTTCGTGGGAGAGTCAAAATGATTCCCAGAGAAGGCATTGTTGATGTTTATGCCCGACATAGATACGATGATTCCAGGTGTTCGCAACACTTGGGTTTTTGGACAATCTTCCCTGCATGACCTCCTTGGCCTATGGCCTGATTCATTGTTACACGCATTACTCTACAGAATGTTTATATATATTCTTATGTTTAATGTAACACTTACACACACACACACACACACACACAAATATATATATATATATATATATATATATATATATATATATATATATATATAATATAATATATATATATATATATATATATGAATCAAAGCGGTAGCTACGTATAATATGGCTCGCTGACTTAAGGATATCTACAGTCTAGTAATCATGACAAGATTCCGAACCCACTACTTTTCAAGATAATATTATACACTTTGAAAATAGTGGGTTCGGAATCTTGACATGACCACTAGACTGTAGATTTCCTTAAGTCAGCGAGCTATAAAGGGATACTAATCAAGTTGGTAAACCATTCAGGGAAAACTACTTAATTGAAATTAGATAACATTAAGAGTAATATTTTCGCTCTAGTTTTGTGGTAGTGTGAAAATTATCAAGCGTTATTATTATATTTCAAAAGACTGCTAAAAAAAATCTGCTGAGAGAGGAGAGAGAGAGAGAGAGAGAGAGAGAGAGAGAGAGAGAGAGAGAGAGAGAGAGAGAAACTAGTGCTGAAGCGTTAGCTGAATTATTGATGGAACAAGAAGCTTTTCGTCTTATTCTTTCAGATAAAATCAAGCAAAAGAAGCTATTTGTTTGTATGCCATGGATATATCTACCCAATTTACCTACTAACGCATATCTGTCACCTTGATTGGTTTAGGCTGCTTCTTCTACCCATACGAGAATGTTTTGCATGTGTTTAAATCATGAGGGCGTTTCTCTTTCTAAATGTTTGGTGTAATGTAGTAACAGTATAATGTACTGAGTAATGGGATTAGTTATAAATGGAAGATAGCGAACTGGACAAAACCTACTGCTTTTAAAATATGCCGGGATGAAAATACTATACTTCAAAAACAAGTGAATATATGTCTACGTAACAAAATATATCTGATATAAAGGTGAATATGATGGAATTGAACTTTAAAGGAAATAGTTTTCAAATATATCTTAATATTTTTTTTAATATTCACTCTACCTGAAATAAGGTGTTGCATTTAGTGTTTACGTAACTACTTCAAAATAGCAACTTCTTAGTTTTACAGAATAAATGACAATCACCAATACACTTTAATTATAATCATCAGCTGAAAATTAATCTAAAAAGTTTTAATATCTTTTTTTTGAGGGATAATTGATGTTTTCCAAGTCTTTGGAAAATGTAATATTCTCCATTCTACCAGCGTTCAACTGGAGTTCAATTACAGCAATAATTATCACATGGCTTACTCCTAACGCAATAAATCGTTATTGTGTTTACTTCGAAGGCTAATTGTCTTTAATGAACCCGCCAATGCTTCCTAATGAACCTTTAGCAGTACGAGGCCTGAGCTGTAATTGAGTAAATCATTAGAAGATTGGCGTTACCTGAGCATATTCTAATATAATGTAAGTCCCATTTATGCTTCTATATCTAGTAAAGGTTGGCATTAATAAGAAAATTTAATTAATGAAGAAAAAGTTTCGTTATCATAAACAATCAAGATTAAGCCACTTAAAACTATCTCTTCATGTATACACACACACACACACATACCCATGTGCTCACGCAAGCCTTAGTGATACTGTTCTTACATAAGTAAAAAGTAAGTAGATATATTTATGTCGGTCTTACACAAAATATCTATCTGTCTTTCTTAAAACAAAACATATACACACATATACTATATATATATATATATATATATATATATATATATATATATATATATATATATATATATATATATATATATATAATAACTTGTTTTATGGACGTGATGTATTTCGTATTCCTCAAAGATTCCTCCAAATCATATTATTGCCATTAAAATTATAAGAGACTGTAAGCCGTTACTCTTGTATCCTCATGAATCTCCTATTAAAGTTGCTTCTTTCCTCATAGTGTATATATAGCTAGAACATCACATTTAATTGCTGGTTTATATATATGCCAACTGAATGAGAGAGGTTGTATGAATAAAATGATAAAGACGCTAGGTACCGAGGGATATGCCGGAAGGATTAAGTCAAATAAGCCAGAATGAAAATGCTGATTGAATCATGAGCTGTGCAACAATAATGCACCAAATCTATTGTTTGTTCTTCGTATTTGCGCCGGTGTTTGCAATCATCATTATCAATCTTTTTGAGTTGCTTCTTCCTTAGCATCGTGGGCCCTTCTTTCGATCACATGATTAATTCAAGAACTTCAATTACTCTGTTCATTTCCCTCTTTGGGTTTTCCTGAGAGCTTTTTTGCGAAGCATCCATATTTTCTTCGGCTTATGACCATATGCTCATAAAGGAAACCTTTCGCTTATACATTTTCTGTAGCGGTAAGGGATCCATAAGAGCATTATGTTGGTTTTGGTGGCCTGCCCATTAGATAAGGGAAGTAGACTAAAAGCGTTATGATTGATAATGATGGCGATCTGGTGATGAAGATTCCGAGTTTCTGGAAGATACGTTGCTGAGCTGTTACTAGTAAAAGCAGTGGCAGAAGTAGAGGAGGTCTAGTGATGAAGGTATAAGTGGATAAAATTATTCTAAAACCACTTTTGGTCTCATGAGTTGATTGTTTTCCGTAATTTCTATGGGTAAATATAAAATACCATGAGGCCAAAAGCTGGTTTAACTAAAATAGCTTTATGTATATATATATATATATATATATATATATATATATATATATATATATATATATATATATATATATATATATATATTGCATAAAGTTGATTTGCTTTTCTTTCGTAGGTCAGGGGAAGCATGAAAGGCGGTTTTCTATATGTAAGGGTTTAATCACTAGAAGTTAATGAACCTTTTGCTATTTGTGTTCGGGGAGTTCTAAATCTTTGATAGCTGAGCAAAATATGTTTTGTATCGGTTTCTACTTCATTGTCCCTTTTAACTGATTCTTCTAATTTTTTTTATTTCTCTCTTTCTTATTTCATTTACTGTCACTTAATTTTTCTTTTATCATTTGATAATGGACACCATAACAGCTGTTTATCATCTCTAACAACAATTATATGCAAATTTTGTGTCCTTTTAAAACGGTATATTTTGCAAAGCTAATTAATTACACAGGGCAGGAAAAAGTGCAAAATAAGAGATAAATTTCAAATGTTCGAAAAATGAGAATGTAAAACATAACCATAAGACATTTTGGAAGAAAATGCGTTCGAAACCACTGAACATAATTCAGAAGAAATCGGGTCAACGTCGATATTATGGCCCGTTTTGCCAAAATATTGGAATGCCTAACACAGTTTCGGAAAGAAAGCATATTACACCAGCGCGACCAAGAAGGTATTGGCAATTATCGGATTGGGGTCGATTCGCGTGACATTTTTTGTATAACGGTTTCATTTACAATTATTCAGTCTTGACAGGAGGTTAAAGGAAACTTTTACGAACTTACTTTATGAAAGTCAATAGATATTTGTTAATACCAGTAAATAAGCATTGGTCCTACTTACCATTTTGGTCCCGTTGAGGTAACTACCGATAAGTTTTTTAATCTGGGATTTACCGAAAGAGTCGATATCAAACGTCACTCGAAATTCGTCATTTAAGACGATGAGCAATTCTTGTAAAACTTAGACCCAAAATAAGCGAATTTGTACGTTGTTACATCGTTTGAAAGGTTAGACAACTTACTCAAAACAACATACAGCAATCTAGTTTACAGCTTAGAAATTTTGCATATCCCATTGAAGTAACCTAAATTTTATATAGTATGCCTATGTACTCACGATGGCTCTCTCTTTTGTGAATTTTAGAAAAATGAAACCCCTACTAAAATGCATCATTCATTCACTAACCATCTTATATTTGGTAATTTATATGAAAGACTCGCCACTAAAATTTGCTAATTAAAACACATATTTGGAATACCATAAGCCGATATGATTTTCACTCCTATAGTTTAATAAGTAAAAGCAATAAAGTTTTATATAATAATTTCTCCTACTATTTACCAGAATAATTTTTTTTTAATTGTAGTTAATCTAAAATTGATAAAACTGAGAGGCATGAATACACATTAACATGCAATGAGAGAGAGAGAGAGAGAGAGAGAGAAGAGAGAGAGAAAGAGAGAGAGAGAGAGAGAGAGAGAGAGAGAGAGAGAGAGAGAGAGAGAGAGAGAGAGAGAGAGAGAGAGAGAGAGAGAGAGGGCATTCATTTTTCCTTGCAGCTTCATTAGCAGTCATTTAGACTTAATAGGTCCTCTTGCAAAAGTTTGATGGTATGTGAGTAAATGCGAGGCAAGATTTTAGTCTAAGGAAAGTGCGTGAATGCATTCTATGACCACAGAGGGCTAGGCAAGGATGCCAGTGATAGGAATGAGAACCTGATAGAGTCCTTGGCAAGCTTATATCAATGGCAGTGAACGATGGCGATTCCCAAAATCTGACAGAGTACCTAACTGTTTAATGATCAGACATAATTCCTGAAGGAGGTATTTTACCTTGGGCAATTGAGTTCTGACATACTTTACACATACTGGTCAGTTGCTTAGTCCCGCCATCAACTAGGTTCAGCCTCTCTCCCGTCGTCAGGGTGTTTCCATTGCATTCATGGTATTATCAACTGTCGGAATAAATACGATAAAAAATATATTACACCCAGACTTGACTTGAAGGCAGGAATAAAACAACAATGTCAGAAAGTCATGTGTTATGGGAATCGATATAATATTCCATAATATTACACTACTTTTAGTATAATATTAGCTTAAAAGTCACGCAGATGATAATACTGTGGAACTGATCTTTAATAATAGGTAAATAAAAAAATAGATATCAAAAGAAGAATATAAAGCATTCTATGTTAAAGGTTTGAATACTGCAAAACGACAAAATATACATCCTTTGCAATTCCACTTCCTTTGGTATCTCTCTCTCTCTCTCTCTCTCTCTCTCTCTCTCTCTCTCTCTCTCTCTCTCTCTCTGGAATGTCAACTTTGATATTTTAGTTTTCTATTTCCTCATTTGAGATATTTAATAAAATTCATTTCCAGTAGAATTCTAGATTAATAATAATAATAATAATAATAATAATAATAATAATAATAATAATAATAGTAATAATAATAATAATAATAATAATAATAATAATAATAATAATAATAATAATAATAATAATAATAATAATAATAATAATAATAATAATAATAGTAGTAGTGTAGTAGTTGTAGTAGTAGAATTCTAGATAATAATAATAATAATAATAATAATAATAATAATAATAATAAAAGTAATAAACTGTCATCATAAGCCTTATACATTAACAATTAGGTATACCAATTAAGTATAAATATAAATACAAAAAATATATAATTTTTCATTCTATTTTTATATAATTTTTCTAGCTCTACTTTTGTATGGATATTAGTTTCAAACTGATTATACTTCCCTGCTTATTTTCGTCTAAATATTCATATTTATTGAAAATAATATCTCCATGACTACTCGCCTATTGTTCACATCTTCCTGTCCATAGTTTTTCTTTGATAACTTTACTTACCTCATAATCATATTCTTTAAAATTTCCTTTTCCTATCCAATAGAATTGATTTTTAAAAATCTAATTTAGCTGCAACAATTCAATTTGAATATACAGAGAAATACATTCCTTTAAAGACACTGCATATTTTTTCTATATATACTTCAAATCACTAAATTCAAAATCACGCGTTTCCAAGTCTTGCCATAGGTGAGAAGGAACCGATACGACATAATAATGCTGACAGTCGATAATAGTATTCATAGCAACGTTAAAATTAATTTTAGTTTCGGATAAATCAACGTCAGCGGTAAATCCAGCAGCAATGCATTGCATTTGAATTCAGTACGATATATGGAGCGATGTGAAGTATGACTCATAAATACCATGATATGCGTTGTTTTGACCGAAATAGATTAAAATGTGGCCGTAAAACAATCCTCGCAACTGTGCTGAAACAAATACTATCGTGACGATAGTATTTGTTTCAGTAGAGTTGTTTTTTGTTTTATGCGAATACTCGACCTTTTCGATGAATTAGATAGAACCGTGAAATATAACATAATAAATATAATGAGTAATGGGATTATATTTAAATTTTTATGATTTTGAGAATGTTTCCGATACACCTTAATATATATATATATATATATATATATATATATTATATATATATATATATATATATATATATATATATATATATATATATATATATATATATATATATATATATATATATATATATATATATATATGCAAAAGAGATCACTAAAACAGACATAATATATATATATATATATATATATATATATATATATATATATATATATATATGTATATATATATATATATATATATATATATATATATATATATATATATATATATAAAATATATATGTATGTATGTATATGTATATATGTAAGTATATATTTTCTATATATATATCACGTATTAGACATATTCTGTCGTAACAGAAGCAAAAAGGCTGAAGACGATCTGTAAATTATGACCAATGTATGTGAACGAGTGAAGAATTATCATTCTTTAAAAAAACATTTCTGTTACTGTCGAGGTAACATTTGTTTGCTGAAGTTCTCCATCAAAGAAGGCTTTCTGGGAAGGTTAATAAGGGAAGAAAAAACATTTGCTGCTTGCCTGTCAAGGCATCTCCCTTAAGAAGACGTAGAATACGAGAACACAACGGCACCAAGGATCAAAGCCCTAATATTCGAGTATCCAGATGAGACCGACAAACAGACAGACAGACACAGAGTCTCTGATTCCAAGAATTACAATGGGGTGCAAGCCCAAGTTTTGCTGACAAAGAGACATCTCTATTTTTACACATTTCAATCACATTCTTATACTAACAAAAGAACCCACTTCAAGATACTAACCACCTTACCTCGCTTTCATTTATTTATATATATATATATATATATATATATATATATATATATATATATATATATATATATATATATATGTATGCATATATTATATTATATATTAATATATTATATAAATATATATTAGATATATAAATATATATATATAGAATATATAGATATAGATTATATATATCATAATATATATTATAGATCTATTATTAGAGATTATAATATATATATATATAATAATCTATATTATATAGATATAATATATTATAATAATAATAAATAATATGAGAATTAAATAATAGAATAATAAATAAATATAATAAATATAAACAAAATAATAATAGAAAAAAATATAATAAAAATAATATATAAATAATAAGAATATATAGAATAATATATAATATAAATAAATAATAAATAATAATTATAATAATAATAATATATATTATATATATATCTGAATATCTATATATATATATTATATATTATATATATATTATAATATATATATATATAGATAATAGATATATATAGATATATATATTATAAGTTATATAGATATATATTAATATAATATATATATATATCTTACATATATATATTATATATATAATATAATATATATATATTAATATATATATATATATATAGACTATATATAGATAGATTTATATAATATATTATATATATTATATTAATATATTATATTATTTATATATATATATAGATATATATATAGAAACATATATATAAAGATATATAAATCATATATAATATATACGATATATTAATATATATATTATAGATATAATATAATATATATATATAAACATATATATTATATTATATAATTACTATAATTATAATATAAATAGATATATATATAGATATAGAAGATATATATGTATATATATAATATATATATATATATATATATATATATATATATATATTAGATATATATATATATATAGAATATATATATATATATATTATATATATACATATATATATTAAATATATATCTCTATATATATATATATATACATATCTATATATATATTATAGATATATATATATAATATATATATAGTATATAGATATATATATATATATATTATATATATATATATATGTATATATATAGATATATAGTATTATATATATATATATATATATAATATATATATATATATATATATATATATATCTATATATCTATATATATATATATATTATTATATATATATATGGATATATAGAGATATATAGATATATATATATATCTATATAGTTTAATATATAGAGATATAATATATTATCTGTATATCTATATCTATATATTATTATATATTACATATATATTTATATAATATAATATAATATAATAATGTATTAGATAGATATATAGATATATATTATAAGTATTAAGTATATTTATATTTATATATAGATATTATATTATCTGTATTTTATCTACACTATATTATTCTATATATTAATTATTATATATTATATATATATTTATTATTTATATATAATATAGTTACATATAGATAGATATAATTATATAGATATATTATTAGATATATAGAGTATAGTATATAATATATATATTATTAATAGTATATATATATTTAAGGATTAATAGTTATTCTATATATCTATAATATATATATATAATACATATATATAGTATAGTTATATATACTATATACATATATAATATGATATATAATTATTATATATATAATATATATATATATATATGATAATATTATTATATAGATATATGATATATATATATATATATATATAGATATATAGATATATATAGTATATACTATATATATATATATATAGATATTATATATCTATACTAATATCTATATATATATTATATATATATATATATAAAGATATATGATAGATTATATATGTATATATATAGATATATATATACAGACTATATAGATATATATATATAGTATATATAATATATATATATATATATATATATATATATATATATATATATCTAATATATATATCATATATAATACTATATATATATATATATATATATATATATAGTATATTTATAATATATATAATATATATATATTTATTTGTTATATATAGATATAATTAATAGATAATATAGATATATATAACATACAATACAATATATTATTTATCTATATTAATATATATATAATATATTAATATATAATATTTATATATAGTATATATATATATATAATATATATTATAATATATTATATATTAATATATATACATTTATATTATATATATATAATATATATAGTATAATAATATTACATACAATACATATATATTATATATATATATATATATTATAATATATATATATATTATATTTATATAATATATATATATATATATATATATATATATATATAAATCTATATATTTCTATATAGTATATAATATCTATATATATATATATACATATATATATAATATATATATATAATATATATATATAAATATATAATTATAATATATATATTTCTTGTATGGTAATATTCTCTATTAATGTAGCAGCTTCCAGGATCAACTAAAAACACAGAGAAGAGAATAACAGATACAGAGAGGGAAAAAAAGTGAAAGATCTGCAAAGTTTCTCTTTTAGTAATATTTATGACCTACATTTATTCCTAAGGTCATTCATTTAAATATATCAGTGGAACATAATTGATGAGTGATCTAGGTAATAGTTCTTTTAAAGAACTTTCTGTACAGCCAGACTATTCCACGTATCATTGCATTCTGAATAACAATTTGAAACTGAATAGAATATTGGGAGTTAGGAAATCAAATGCTCACAGTAACTCAATATCTATAGTATCATAAAAAACACGAATGAGTTTTCGCACATCTGCTTTCACCACCGTTTCCGTGTCTTTTTCTTGATCTCTTTCATGCTCGGAGAGGACTGGGGGTGAATGCCAGTCTTTTTTACCAAACACCAGACAATGAGCGTTTCATTGCAAGCAGTCGTCTGTTATTAGCCTAATGAAAAAGGCTGTCTACCTCTATTTTCACCAATGTCACTTTTCGCTGCTCTCTTTCCTGGTTTTTTGTGCTTCTCAGAAGATTTTTGGTTCTGTGTCCTAAACTGAGGAACCATTCTTTTCATGTAAACCACATGAAAGAAATGCTCTCTTCATGTTACTTTTATACTTGAAAAGATAGAACTTCCTTTGTTACGTACCACGCCTTGGTCATTTGCGTAATGCGGGTGGATGAGCTTTCAGAATTTCTGCCACTGTAGGTCTGATGTATATTTTAGCCAGTTTTACTCAATCAAAAATAAGGGTCTAAAATGTTTAGATTCTCTTAATTTGCAGAAAAAAAATTACCAATAAAACTTGAATGTCGCTTGATTGTTCGGTAGCTGATGCCAGCGGCTTTTCCCCTTAATTTCTCTTCCATCTTGCAGTAGGTCTATCTAGGTTGAAAATTTAATAGACTTAACAATTCCGAAGTTTAATGTGTTTCACTCCTGACACTGAAAGATAACTTTTTCTTGCGAGTTACTGTAATTATTGAAAACCCACAATAATTAAATCTATGCATTCTACAATAACATGGTAAATGAAATTAATTTTAATTCATGTAATTCCACCTTATCGAAATTGTATTATTAAAAACTATTTACTAAAAAACGCATTAATTGTTTACGTAGCTCTGATGAGAGAGAGAGAGAGAGAGAGAGAGAGAGAGAGAGAGAGAGAGAGAGAGAGAGAGAGAGAGAGGTCAGTATTACAGCAGAAATGTTTCAAAAATAGAACCTCCAAAAATTTTAATGCAATGTGTTTCTTATTTGCTCTAAAACTTTTTAAATCTTGAACAAGCCTCTTTTCCGGAGTCTTAAATTCGTGCAAATAGATTCTCCTACCTGTTGCAAGAAACCATTATGCCTACCATTGTTTTAAATAATTAATCAGACACAAAACTAGTTGAAACACATTCCGATGAACTTATGGATACATAAATGCGCAGTTAAGTAATTGCCAATCTTTCAGGCTTCATTTTATCCTTATAAAAAATAATCATAGAACTGTAAATTTAGTTATTTTCCGTTCAAATAACATTATCTAACTTCTTTATTATAGCAGTTACTAGACTCCTCTAGATATGATTTTGCGAGAAACCAAATGGCTTGCGGACACTGATAAAGGGGTGAAAGAAAAATATTAACTTATACAAAAACCTCAATCAAATGAATATGGAAATAAAATTATCTATCTATCTGTATATATATATATATATATATATATATATATATATATATATATATATATATATATATATATATTATATATATATATATTCATCAGAAGTGTAACACTTGAAAAATGCATAATGAGATGGGACACATCCCAGCTGGTAAAATGCCGTCTGAAAGCCTTATTAGGCCTTAGGAATATTAAATTCAGATCTCATCTTTCAAAAGTTTAGAACGAAAGAATGAGAGACGAAAATTAAGACGATGAGAAGGCAGAGGTGAAGATTTAGAAGTGGTGGAAGAGATGATTAAAAAAAAAGGAGAACGATACGTGGAGGAGGGCTTAGACGATTTATTTTACATTAAAGCGTAATTCTTAAACATTCAAGAACGTCAAGAATTCACATTATCCTTGCATGCACGTTTACAAAAGTGATTTTCCTGTAGGATCAAATATTAGTTTTCAATCAAGTACAACAGTTTAGTGAGTTTATTCTGAAAGTTTCTTTAAAACATTATTTGCAAGTGATCAGAAAGGTAAGTAAGCTATTCTTCACAAGTATTTTTTCCTTTTTTCATAATTCCAAAATTAAACGTCGACCATTGACTCAATCATATTGTTTTGCGAATTCATATTATGTTGCCTGCATTAGTCTTTTCATCAAAGAAATTATATTTCTGTTGTAGCAACCCCTGTTTTTGCTTATCAGATCGACAGCACGATGCAGGTGTGTGTTGTGTTGCTAATTATAGCAGATTTGAGTACCTTATCGGTGGATATAGAAGGCCTTTGCCGACACAGGGAAACAGACGGATTTTAAGAAATTTGACCGAATTTTTAATGAATTTCATCTCAAGCATGAAATGCTCTAAAATTTTCCAAACAGCTCTTGTTAAACCATGAATTAGGTTTTAGATATTTTGACTGCAAGGACTTCAGTCCCGGTAATTTCATTCTTAATAAACTGAAATCCTGTAATTTAACACCCAAAATAAACAAATAGCTCATTTAGGAATCATAGTATATTTTTTTGTAAATAGCCTACGGCAATTACCTTATTTAGGAAACGGAAATGACATAATTTCATTGTTTAGTAAGTTGAAGACTTAGTTTACATTTTTTTATTCAAGTACATCAGTAACATTTAGCAGCGGCATCCGAGCTCCTGACATTATAGAAAACATTTTTCATAACCATGTCTCGTACCATTTAGAGCACCCGTTCATATAATAAATGAGCAGACGACTTCAATTACATGTACGTAAAGCAGCAAACAAATTCTGCTAGATCATAACTTTACTGAAACTGTGAAGTGAAGAGTTCCAAAGCACGCCTACATACATTAACAGGAGTTCTTTTCAACTCTTCACATCACAATGTCAGCATTTGTTTTCTGCCTTTCGTAAATGTACTTTTAGACCTCTACGAGTTTCTTTCCTTCATGGGTGCCCTGAGTGGCACGATACATCGTCAGAAGGTGGGATGCAACTGCTGAATGTTACCGATATACTTGATATACACGAGTCTACATACCGTCCACCTTTCAAAAACTACAAAAATTGAAAAAGGTATGACATCATTAAAATATTAAAAGGCTAGTGTTAAGACTATTCAGTCAACAAAATATGAAAAAAGTAGATTACGTTGTAGACTAAGCTTGCAATCAGCTAATGATGTCACTCTAAGGCAGTGGTGACATAATTGCAAACTCATAATAATATTTTCTTTTTAGGTTTATTTTCTTTTAATGATTTTTCTCTACAATGTTTTTGAAAGAATTTTTCTGTATAATATGGAAGTCTGTGTACATTAAATTTATATTTATTTTTTCCCATACTTTTTTTTACAATTTTCTTAATTTACCGTTCATTTAATGCTTCCTCATTCGTCATTATATGCGATATTTCTTTGTTTTAAAAGAAATGTATTCAAATAAGTAATTAAAGACTTTGCCTGATATATTTAATGAAAATGGTTTTAATAATACCAGTAATAAGACTTTTTTATGTCTTTTTCCATTTTTAGCCATTTCCTCCTTAAAAATGTTTGTAAATACTGACACGAAAGCATTATCTTAAACAGTCATTCAAATCTAAATGCTGAATTTAATTCTTGTTTGAAGAAACAGCTCCTCGAAAAACAAAAATATTAATCTTTTGTGTTCTGGAAAGAAGCTATAACCTAGGAATAATATGAAGTCTAATAAACAAAACTAGACTACACGATAAAAATTATTCTTCCAAAGCAATATGGATATATTAATTACTTATATATAATGATAATATGAAATACCTATCTAACAAAACCGTATAGAACAGCAGTTGGCTTGAAATGCTGCTGTCATACCAAAATTCGTAACTAACGTATGTACAATTTTTCGTCATACTACAGCTCTCACTCCAAACCGAAATTCTCATTTAAAAGGACCTGGTCTAAGCTGGTGGCATTACAGTTATATTTTATTGTTCTATTTTTCATTCTGCCCTTTTTCGTTGGTTCTCTCTTTATGAATAGAAGTACTGCATTCGTAGAAACTGTCCATTTCGAATGGAAAAATCTCAAAAGGACAATAGATTTTTTATCTCATAAGTGAAAGTTCCGGCGTGTATTTTCTACATTTTGGTGAATCATATGTTTCAGAAAAACTTCACTTGTATACCTATGCAATTTCCACTTTTGTTTTTCGGTATCACTGAAAATCATTCGAAGTGATTCCTTTCTCTAAACAGACTTGTATTCAAAGTTGTTATTTCTATGATTCTTAAACATCCCGAATAATAATGCAATTGTTTGCAAACTTCTCTATTCTCTGATATTCACCTGCATACGCGTAATACTATGTAAATTGTGTTTTAATTTCTTAACGACAAAGATCCATGACATATCCATCTGTTTCGAAAGTATTAAAAGAAAAACACCGGATCATGATTGATACCTTCGTCATTTTTACATTTCATCAGGTCTTTTAACTTGAGAACAAAACACTTAAATTAAAGAATTAAAAAGTGTTCGGAATCTCGCTTTTTAAAGCAAAATCTATTCCTTTTTCACGCTTCAAATACAACATAAACCCGTTTGAATTCATAAACAATACTTGGATCTATACTTGAATAGAGCAATATCATAGAAAATGTTTGAAAATCCTGTGCTTAACGTTATACATACCAGTTATGGCTATTGGCCCGTAAAATTTACAGTACCGTTCGTATCACAGTAACGTAATAATCTGGATATAAAAGGAACAAAGTATAGCGTGCGTAAAAAGATTCAATTGGAAAAACGGAGGCATAAACATTCCTAAATAGTCATTAGGAAATATTTCGAAAACGGGATCCAAAAACACGCAATGGAGGGGAGGAGTGGAAAATGGCGGAGCATGGGAAGGATAATGTAGAAGAGGAAGGAGGGTCAGGGGGATGGCGGGGGAAGAAGACGAGCAGGATGTTGGAGAGGGAGGATGAGGAGGAACAGGAGGATGAGAGAGAGAGAGAGAGAGAGAGAGAGAGAGAGAGAGCAACGAGTATTTATTACGGCCACTCATTTCTAGGAGTTACTATTTTACTTTCGTTTTAGCAAGTTTTGTTTCATTATTTCTGACAGACGGAGAAATTCTTTTAGTATGGTAGTAAAAAACTAAACTAATTATCACTGAATCTTCATGTAAATCATTATTTGATTAGTATCTCAAAACTGATTCCTTTACAACGTTTACTATTTAATCAAGATCGCTTCTACATGCAGGAATTCAAAGATTCAGTGTGTAGGAACGGGCCAAATTAAACATTCAGTTTTCCATTTAGCTTGCCCAAGAAATTTGATGCTTTAATAAACACTTGTATTTGCAATTCATTGTTTACTTCAATACGGTGTAACGAGTCTCCAACATAAATTTTCCTGAGATGAGTTGAGATAAATTATGATAATTGTTCTCTACCTACTGTTTTTTGTCATCTATAAAAGTATTCCAGTGTTCGGTTGTCTTATCAACTACGGTCAAGAATTTTATTCAAGGGGCACAGGTAGTGAAAACATGCTGGAAATCACTGGCAATTGCCAGGAATGACACGAAGTGTTAGTATCAACTGACTGATTCTTCACATATTTTCACCTTAACAGGTTTTCTTTTTCAATTTTCATTTCACCTGCCTATTTATATCTCTATTCAGTCACAACGTTCTTCCTATACGGCAGATAATGTTTGTAATAACACATTTATGTAGACTATTAATTCGATTTTAGTTGTAAGGATATTGTTAATTAATTAAAATAACTAAAATTTAATCATGAATTATAATTGCTATTATCCTTAGAAATCAAATGCTACAATATATCAGTATTTCTTAATTCTTATATATCACATCTATAATAAATGGCAATACTTTTGTTTCCATCTCTTCATCTTTTTTTTACTCTGGTATTAAATGTAAATTGTCCAGTTGAGAGCAAAGCATACATGCATCCATTTATTATTATTATCCTCCATTTACTGCCTTGTCTAAAATCATTCGAAACTCATATTAACTGAACACGACAATGCAAAATGGGAGATAAAAGCAAAAACAAAATAGAAAAGCAAAAATCATTTCCTCTTCGTCCTAAAAAACAAAAATGAAATGCCCAAATGTTAATATGCAAAGGATTTTCCAGTCGGGGAGATTATATTCCTCTACAACAGAATTGCTACACATTAGTTCCTTCCGCAGGAAATACTAAAGGTACGGCACGACATATATGGAAGAAAAAAAAATGTAAAAAAGGGGAGCACCTGGCATTTTAGGAATGCAGATGGAGGAGGGCCTCTCCCCACGCAATGATTTTGTTACTTTTTTTTCCAAGAATAAAAAACAAGAAAGTAGAATAATTTTCATTACTATTATTGAGGCATGATGAGCGTATTTTTAGATGATGATGATGATGATGATGATGATTATTGAAGTAATAAAAGTCCACAGTTATATAAAATATGTATTAAAAATACTTAAAAAGACAGGAGCTTCCGTCTACTTGATCAGTAGACCTCATCAGCCGTACACATTTTACATAACTGTGGAATTTTAGTACTTCAAGATATTCCAGTCACGTTATGGTGATTTTTATTATTATCATTATTATTATTATTATTATTATTATTATTATTATTATTATTATTATTATTATTATTATTTCCCTGGCTTGTTTTTTAACAAATACAGAGAAAGAGAAAATTCTTAATTATTTGTACTTATTACTAGATATGCTGGTAAATATTTTGAATCAATACAACGATGTTTATCCAGTCACTACTATGAAATTTAAAATATATACAATTTTGAGACTGTAGCGGAAATTTCATCAAAATTTAGGCTGTAAGCTACGGAAGCTAAGACAATACAGATTATTCATTTACTCATAATTGACATATGATGGTGTTCATACCCTGGTAAAATTAGAACCTATGCCTATTAGGGTGAGGAACTTGAATGAGAGCGATAACGGTGCTTTAGACTCTGTTATATTTATCTGACTTGAT
>NC_061108.1:111189385-111201885 GCF_015104395.2 Macrobrachium nipponense
GTCGTTTAATCAATAACATTTAAGATACTTTCGAAATATTTTCAAAAATATTTTTGAAACATATAATTTAGTTTTTTACTTTAAAATTTCTTTAAATATATAACAGATCGTGTTTGCTAAAAATGTATTTTTATAGCACATATTCAATGACAAGCACCAAAAAATTTGCTTTTGTGCTATATTCGAATATCTCCCTTCTAAGGTAAAGCTCACAACTTCGGTTATAGTTTTTACCTAGAAATTATGGGAAATATGAAACATTTCATACCTAGATGACAACGTAGACATGAAGTGCAGTTTTAAAGAACTTCAAAAACCATTAAGTTATCCTGTTTATATAATTAGTTCGCTTTCATTATACTCGTCACCTCTCTTGCCCATAATCAACTATTTATGTTAACAGTCACGATTTAATAAATAGATGAGGACAAAAGGAACTCTAAAACAACGACACCATGAAAAAATCTCTTCAGTGATATGAATGCTCGCATCACGTACATGTAGTATATTCCCATAAAAGCAAACATTGGCATGGCACGAAATGATAGATTTACGACAGACTGCTAAGAAATGTAAGATAAAAATGATTTATGCTTTGCGGCTACACTGGCGTCTGAAAGCCTTATTAAGTCATGAGAAGATTAAAAGGCCGATTCTCTCGTTAGAGGAGCTCAGGAGCGAGTTGGAGAGAATGAGATAATAAAATTGATGAAAAGGAGGTAGAAAAATTGCTGGAATCTGAGAAGGGGCTAAAGAATAGGTGTAAGAGGATTAGAGTAGAGGTTTATAGAATATAAATCTTCCGAATTTATGTACATTATGAAAACTGCGGTTTCAAGCTTTACAGTGAAATGGAATTACAAAACGTTGAAATTTCCAACTTACATAGCTTAAAAATTTTGAAATTACTCGTGCAAAAGTTTTTTTCTGTGTTGTTATCTATGAATAACATTTAATATTCTAGCAATAAAAATATTTTTTTTATTAAAGTGCAATGCATCAGTGATCCCTTGGGAATGTTATGTCGTCTATATTCTTTTCGCTGAAAAATTATATGAAATCTTGGAAGAGACGGAAATATAAAGTGTTATTTAATTTATAACATAAATATCCATAATATAAAAGCACTCCAGAGGTTTGCTTTACATCAGCAAGATCATGAAATGAAGGTATTTCATGTCAAGGATACGTTGCTTAATTCTTGTGAAGAATCTTTTCTTTTTCCATTTCTTCCCCTTGTGTCTCATACAGTATACTGGTTGTTGTTACTTGATGGTTTTATATCAAATTAATTTATTATTCTGTAAAATTTTTCGAAAAATTGTGTTCATGTATTGTTTTGTTGTTATCAGGAAGTAACTGAATTATAGTAAAAGATAAAGTTAGTCGTCAAACCCAGTATGTACCACAAAAATAGTAATAAATATATTACTCCCACCTAATACGATTATTCAGATTCGTTGGCTAAATTTGCGAGTCGTCAAACACACGTGAGTGGATAACATCTGAAGATAAGCGATTATCTATTTGACCTTTCCCAGCATATAGCTTAATGGCTGGACTGATGCGGAAGCCAGGTAGAAAAGTAATCAGAAATTACCAATTTGTAGAATAAGAAAATACGTGACGTAAAAGGAGCGTGGAATGACTTACGTCTGTTGAACGCTGAAGAAATAGCGAAGAGAGACTTGAAAATGGTGAAATGGTCTGAAAGCGTTTTCAGGATGAAATAGTCGCGCCAAATATGGACGTGAATATACCTAATAACAGATGACAGCAGTGGGAACAGCAATAGATATGACTCCTTATCAGAAAGATGATTTGCCATACGATGATATTATTCTTTTACCTATTGTAGCTTCAATCAAGACAATTTAGAACAATATCTACTCTAATAGGATGAGTAGGGTTAAAGACAAGCCTTGTATTCACTACTGACCTTTAAAAATATGGTATTGTTGTAATAGGAAAAACATGTATTCCTGTTATGCTGGAAAAAAAAGAGAAAATTTTTTGTGGAAATTTACATTTTTCTTATTAAGAACATCCAAGATAGGAGAACCCTAAGACATCTACTGCCGTAACCTTAATATTTCTACACCCCGGATCGCTCCACTTCGAGAAATAAGGAAACAGGCTTTCTACAGATGTGACAGCAAGTTATGAGTTACAGAGCGAGCAAGAATAAATCAGAGAAATGAAAGGCTTCAGACCTACGACAGGAAAAAGACTTACTTACACCTTGATTTAACATTCTATTCTAAAATATGTTACAAATTAAATGAGAAGGTAGGTGAAACTATGCTTAGAAATTAAAACTTTTCATTATTCTTAATAACATTCGCAATATCGATGATAATTCTAAGTTCATTCAGTATCTTCTTTCTGATGTGAGGTTCTAGTGTTTGAAACACAGAGTACAAAAATAAGGTATATTCTTCTATCTTACATCGTGAAGAGAAGATTTGATATGTCTTCCAGTGAAGAGAGCTAAAGGAAGTCTGACATACAAATTGGTTTACAGATCTTAGGTGAGCAGACAATAGCTCGACATACGAACATACACACAGATGACATAGATTACAAGTCACGTTGGACGGTGTGTGGTTATAGGTCAATATATTTTTCTCAAGCAGAAAGCTTTGTCAACAGTTCACACAACAATAGATTTGATGACCACAGATGCCTACTAATTAGGACGCTGATACAACACCTCAAGGCTTAGTCAACATAAACTTCTCTGTTCCAGTCACACTCCTGCAAGCAAACTGGTTGACCTCTTGGGTCACTGGTTTTAATTACTGTCATAGTTTTAGTTTTTATATATGGAATAACACATATATTCCACATATATATATGTAAACACTTACATAATTGCTCGGTCGGCTACAAAACCCAACACTGAACATTACTCAAGGCATAAAGTTTGACTTGCATTTGACTTATAGGAGTGTGATACAGACACTAATGTGAATATATAATTAGCTCATAATTACCAGCAAGTGGTTAAGGAATGATATATAGAAAATAGTTATAACAAAAATAAATTCATGGTGTACACAAATACAGATTCACGTATTAAGATATAAGACATATGCATATGATAATAATTGTAAATAATAATGATCAGGTGATATATAATGATACAGTTTTATACTTCTACTCATGAAGATTCATATACTACAGAAAATACTAATGTACTTCTGATAATTGAATAACATAAAGATTTACATGATAAAAATCATATATTAACTGATAAAAATCATATATTAACTGATAAAAATCATATATAAACTGATAAAAATCATATATTAACTGATAAAAATCATATATTAACTCATATACTAACTCATATACTAACTGCCGTTATTGGTAAGATACAAGGTAGCAGATTGATTATAGGCTACCTGATTTATTCATACATATATATATATTGATTCAAATAAATATGATCAATATATGTGCACTTAATACAAATGATTAACATAAACAACTAATTTAAGTGATTAGTCTTGGTGCACTTTAAACAGACTCCTAGTGCGTACACGCACAGATATATATTGATTCATTGATTAACTTCTATATTCTTCAAATAAGCATGCTGATAGATATATAATGGTTGTGATACTGTACAGATTCTGTTATTTACTGATACTTTATATCTGATACTAATATAGATATTGATCCTTTACTGATGCTTTATGTATGGAATACATATCCAAGGAGATACCTACTACACATTTAACTAGCGTTTCGAGCAACTTTTCACCCATTACACAGTTCCAGACAACCACCCAGAGTCAAATGAAATGGCCAATTCCAAATGGTTCTAAAAACAAGGGAAAATTGTCTGGGCATGGTCCGACGTTCTGTTTTGCGCCCATACTTGTTCTCTACATCCTATGCCCTACAAATACGTTCGCAATGAATAAAATCATCCCCAACACAAGTCCTGCGCCAGCAAACGTAGAGTTGAATACCCTCCTTGGTTTGTAATTGTTGGAAGTATGTCCCTTTATAGTCAATTCCGACAGCTGCTGGACCATTCCGCATCAAAAACGAAATTAACGCTGGGATACGGGTGACGGTCCAGGAAATCCACGAAATAAGCCTGTTCACTTATGATGGTGCTTATTCCCTTCATATTGTAGGGGGTCGTTACTCCACTGCAGTCGTCCGCAGCGACGAACGGTTTTTTGAAGTTGTAGACAATCTGTCCGGGCATGCGACGTGAAACTCTCCTACTACAAGGTGTAACCAGGTTCCGTTAACCAGCCTGTAAGTGAAATTGTACTTGTCACAAGGGTAAAGTAAATTCAGACAACGTCCAAATATGGGAGGGAGAGAGCCGTTAAGGACTAAACTAACCCACATGAATTCGCTGATATATTATGGTATTCAAAAGAGTCAGCTGTACAAACTTTTTTACCCATGGTTTTAGAACAATGAGTGAACCTATCCAGGTCTCTGACGACTGTAAAAATATCCATATTAACGGATATCAATACAAATCCCAAAGAAAATTCGATATTACTGGTAGTAAGCTACTAGAGAAAGAAGTGGGAAACGGAGCTATTTGTAAGATTACCAGGCAACATAGGAATCGAAGGGAATATTAATCATGATTCTGTAATTCTCTACGCTTACTGAAATTAAGCTGTGATAAAATCCGATCCTATGTGCCCCTAACAAAGGTTCATATTCAAGTTTCTCGCTCGCATTCTCTAAGGTTAATGTTAAAACTATAATACGCAAGAGATGCAACAAAAGAACCCACTATGTAACTAATTTCTATATAAACTTTGGATTTTTCAAGAAAATGTGACATTTTCCCATGAATATGATCTACTTGAATTGTAATATGCTAATGTTGCAAGTAAATATTTCATATCCATGACCTGATACTACTAAAATGCCCGTTTACCAATGCCATAAGGTGATTTGTTGACTCTAATTGTCTGTGAATTTCAGAAAAAAATTATTCATTTCGATGTTATAGAAATTCTATTCTCTTATTTTGTTCATTAATTTTAAAATGATTTGCAATTTCCAAACTAATCTTGCATTGATCACCGCGAATGAGAATGGGGTACGACTCTTGTACCTAACGACCTGCAGTCCACATGAGAAGTTCACGAGCTAAGCATTTCACTCCAGCTGGCTTGTTTGCAAACACAAGACAACTACAGATGAAGCCTGTGCAAGCGGATTATTGGGGTTAAAAGAAACAATGATGCATGTGCGATTGGTATAATGATTCAGCAAATGAAAAAGGTTTCCATACAAATTTTATATATATTTACCCTGTAAAATCCATATAGGATTATTCATATAGGTATACATTTTCACTTCTAGCCTTTCTTACTTTAAATTTTTTTTTATTGACTACGAATATAAACCATCGAACAAACAGTATGCCAGTAGGTTTTGATATGTGTTTGAACTTTTAGCCTATTTGTCATTAATATCCCTTGAATACTGAATGGGCTACTAAACTTAGGCGTTAAGTTAGAGTTCAAACCTTCATATATATTTGGATATTTTATGAACACATACTGCATATGATGTTTTGTTTAGCGATTTTATCGTGATTCCTTTTCATTATAATTTGTAACTCTTCCAACTTCTTACAAAGTATATTATATCTACTTACACTTGTGCCCATAATATTTTATATTTGATAAATTAGTGGTTGGCTTGAATATATGGAAAAGTGTTCTAGTGGGCGTGCCGTATAAGGCTACTTGCGGTATCATTTAAAACCGCGAGAATCGCTACAATCTAGTTTGGATCCATACCTTTGAGTGTAACTCGTAGGACTCTGAGTGATAAAATATGGTATTGATTTTCTTAATGCAAAGGAATTCACACAACGAGTTAAGGAAATTATTATTGATTTACACCACCCGAGTCAGAGATTATCATGTGTTGAATTCCGTGTTTACTGATGTAGCACTCATAAATATTCCTAGCGCACTCAATTGCAGTTTCTGTTTTTTAGTGCTATTAATTCTGTATAACGTGTCAAGGCAACTATTAAGACTAAGAGGTGTTTATTTCCTCTGTCAGACTCGTAAAACCCTGTTACTAAATCTATGTGTACTCTTTCAAAGGGTTGATTTGGCACGGGATAGGCCCCTAAACTGACAGGAGTCTCATTGTGTCCCTTGTTTTCATGACAAATGTGACAATTAATTATGTGCTTTTTATATCTGTAAGCATTGTAGGCCAGTAAAATAGGATTTGGCTTTCTGTGACATAATAGAGAACCCTGGATGACCATGTACTGGATTGGAATGCACCCAGTTTAGGACGATTGGTATAAAAAAAGATTGGTGCAACTACCTGGTTGTTAGTCACCTGCTGTGTTCTTCGGGTTTTCCTCATAACGGACCTACATATAATATTACCTTTGATTACATAATTCTGCTACACATACTTTAAATATACCCTTGCTTTAGGATTTCCATTCAAAGCATTTATTGTTTTGCTTAACTGCTGACCCTTACTTTATTCAGTTTGTAACAGTTCATCGCTCCAACCCAGGTCTTCAATGTTCACGATCTCTTGGGTTAATGAATTTTCTTGTTCAGATACGGTTTTAACAATAGGCATGGATGTTTCTATATATTTTAGTCCAACTAATGGTTCTTTGCAGTATGGTGCGGGATTGGGGGATAATGCGTCAGCTATGATATTTGCTTTCCCTGGTAGGTATCCTATCTTGGCTCCAAAGACCTGAATGATCATAGGCCACCGAGTTCCTTTGGGACTGAGATTAAAGCCTTTGAAAAACTCAGTAAGGGGCTTATGGTCAGTAAGGACCTTAACAGGATAGCCGTAGATTATGAACTTAAAATGTACCAGTGAGTTAACGATACCTAGCCCTTCCTTGCCTATTACTGCATATTTACTTTCAGAGGGCTTTAGTTTACGTGAATAAAAAGCTATAGGAAAGAACTGTTTATCATATTGCTGAAGTAGTACCCCTCTTACCCCTTGGTCTGAGGCGTCTGTTGCAATAAAAAAAAATTTCTTATTAAAATCAAGGAATTTTAAGATAGGAGAACTGCATAATTCCACCTTTAAGGTATCAAACTCCTGTTGATGCTTTTCAGACCATAATAAATCTATGCCCTGCTTCATAAGATCTGTTAAAGGAGCTGCTATGATTGAAGAGTTACATATAAACTTACGATAGTAATACCCACTACAGCCCAAAAGTGCTGTATCTCCTTTACGTTAATAGGTACCGGAAAGTTACAAATAGCCGACACCTTACCATGGACCACTTTAAGACCTTGACTAGACACGTAAAACCTAAATAAACATGTTCGGTTTTTAAAATTCACTTTTAGATATTTTACTCTGAGATTATGTTGTCTTAGTCTCTGTAGCACTAGCTCTAGTTTATGCTAATGTACTTCTAAGGTATTAGAAAGATTACAAGACCAACCATATAGGCATGTAGGGTATCCCCTAAAAAGTCTCCAAACACTATATTAATCATTCTAGTGAATGTAATTGGGGTGCAACATAAACCGAAAGGCATACGTAAAAATTGATAATGTCCCCTGAGTGTGCTGAAGGCGGTGTATGAGGTACACTCACTTAGCTAATGTAATCTGGTGAAAGCCTTTAAGTAAGTCCAAGCTGGTGAAAAATTTATTCTGACCTAACAAAGATAAGATATCGTCGGTACATGGCACTGGAAAACAATCGGGAATCGTTTCCACGTTTAAGCGACAGAAATCTACGCAAATACGCCAAGACCAATCTTTTTTAGGCATGACGTTTAAGGGAAAAAATTATATAGGCTATTTGATTTCCTAATGACTCCTGTTACTAACATTTTTTAACTTCGTCATTTATCTAATTTTGAAATTCCATTGGGAGTCTATACGAAGGTACGTATCTAGTTTTATGTTTGTCCTTTAACCGTATTTGGTGTTCAATGACATCCGTTTTCCCCTAGAGATCACTCGCTAGTGGAGAAACATCATGATATTCAGATAAAAGATCAAAAAATCTCTGCTGAATCTCCTCTGCTTGAATGACTTTACTGATTATAAGAGGGATTCGTCGGCAACAGGTTGAGCGTGATTAAATTTAGCAACAGTAAAAAATGCGATATTTATAACTTGAATATCCACGATATATATATATAGGTTTGTGGATTTCTAGATTGGTATTCAGATGGTTACAGACTTCAATATTAACTTGTTGCTGTGAGTCAACAGCGTATAGTGCTTGTTTTGCAGAAAACCGTTATATTTCAGAGTGCCGGGAAGGATTAAAATTTCAGACCCTAGCAAAGTCTTTTTACACGCACTAAGATATTTGAGGGTGCATGTGTCTCGAGATTTTTGCGTGCAAACTGCGATTGCGGGTGTGGGAGAATTCTGTTGGGTTGCTTGAACAATGTCATGATTTATGAGACAAGTGATTGGTTCCTCTATATAAGTTATTATTTGATTAACTGTCTCTTTTTGTCCAAAACGGATTTTAATGTGTTAGAAGGTTTATAGAATTTTCCTTTGATAAACACACTTTGTTTAGCAGGAGGGAAGATAATATTTTGTATACCCATAGATGGATATCCTACAATTACAACTAGATACAGATCAATGGTTTTTATAGCTATAAAGGTATCTGTAAGCGTGCGCTTACCCACCCTGTACTGAATCTGAGTTACACTACGACAATTAACTCGTTATTGCCTATTCTCAATAGGGAAGTTCGAAACAACAAATGGTGAGTCCGTAAATACAGGATATTATGTGGACTAACTGAATAAAAAAACAATGCAAATGGCTGATAGTCTAATTTTACAGCACGTAAAGTCAGGCGTACTCCACCACTACTTATAATAGCTTACCGTACTAAAAACTACGGGGACCTGCTCTGATTTACTTGATACGTTCGTGTGATTCATAGGATATTTCCTTTTTAATTCAAAAAGGTGTTGGCATGAATGACCCAACATCACTCTCCCCCTCCACTGGAGTCGCTTATGTGGAATTCGCTTTGCTTTCAACACTCGGAAAAATTGACTGACTCTCACTGTTTTACTAGATGGCACAGTAACCGAGTGTCCTGAAGCCCTCTTTCTTTGTTCCTTCATCTGAGCAGAGGTATTATTTGCTTGTTTCTTTTTGTGATAATGTGCATACTTCTTGTTAACATTGGCAACATTTTGTATGTTTTTAGCATTACTTAGCCTCTGATGGTGTAAAAAACATCGAACGTAAGATTGACTAGAACTATTATGTATTGAGCGTTTTATATTAGAAAAAGTTATCCCTTCTGCATTATTATTAACTATATGTACTTGCTGTGGTTTACTTTCATTCTTTGCAAAAATTTGAAATAGTGAGCGATCCAGGTCAGCGCATTTAGACATATGTTTCTTAATTTGTTTATATAAATCTATTTCTGTGCTGTTGGGTAATAACACCTCAACAAAACACAGTTCCAAGGCTGCTGGTAACATAACTGTTATGAATGTTATGTATGTTAGCCTAATGAAATCTTTTACAGACATGTTATTCCTTGCAATCCAGCAGTATTTTTTAAAGTTAAGTTGAGTCATAGATATTAGATATTTAACCATATAACTCAAAAAACTCGAGGCTAAAACTGCCATCGGGACCTTGCAAAGGAGCAATTATTGTCCTGACCCGAAATAATGTTACCTCTAATTTATTCAGTGTATGGGTGTTCCACTTGTTTTTGTGTGTTTTCTTATCACTACGGTGCCTAACGACCCTTTCCATGTATCTGTATAAATACAGACGTCCACTGCGTATACGCATATTCAGTGTTTAATATGATTTGTTACGTACAGAATTAACAGAGTGCCCCAAAATGATAAGATTAACAGAGAGAATATGATTAGAATATTTCAGGAGAACTTCTGAAAAAAAACAAAGTTGACAGAAACTCAAAGATAAAAACTCGCAGTAGCGAAGTCCCAATGATGTAGATAATTTCTGTAAGGAAGTAAGATTAAGAATGTCTCGTAACTTCAGCCACGGGAACAACGAAATTCGACCTGCAAGGAAACACTCAAAGTTACACCAAATGAATAAAAAAAATTGTACTTAGCTTGATTTTAGTGGAAAGTCACGGTGTTTCGATGACGACATGGCCTTGGCTTTCCCGTTGCTGCTCCGCGGTTGACCCGATTTCTCAGCTCGCGTTCTGATTGTGCGTTGTTTGTTTGTTGAATGATTCATTTCCCGTTACCTGGCCCATGAAGATCCAATGCTGCAGACACATCCGGTTTGTTTCTTGAAGATATGTAATGTTGAAGACGCTCAATAAACGATGATACAACCTCTTGAATGATTCTTAATATAAGACATCTCTTACGTTGCCATAAGAGACACTAAGTTGCTTCTTAGTTATTCTTCGGATGGTATGGGATCATCTTCTCTCTTCTATTGGTTATTCGCTGCCACCAATGTAGTGCGATAATTTACACTAAGGTCGGTTGGTATGACTCCCATCCTCGTTGGAGTGTCTTGGATTTCGATGATAATTCTAAGTTCATTCAGTATCTTCTTTCTGATGTGAGGTTCTAGTGTTTGAAACACAGAGTACAAAAATAATGTATATTCTTCTATCTTACATCGTGAAGAGAAGATTTGATATGTCTTGCAGTGAAGAGAGCTAAAGGAAGTCTGACATACAAATTGGTTTACAGATCATAGGTGAGCAGACAATAGCTCGACATACGAACATACACACAGATGACATAGATTACAAGTCACGTAGGACGGTCTGTGGTTATAGGTCAATATGTTTTTCTCAAGCAGAAAGCTTTGTCAACAGTTCACACAACAATAGATTTGATGACCACAGATGCCTACTAATTAGGACGCTGATACAACACCTCAAGGCTTAGTCAACATTAGCTTCTCTGTTCCAATCACACTCCTGCAAGCAAACTGGTTGACCTCTTGGGTCACTGGTTTTAATTACTGTCATAGTTTTAGTTTTTATGATATGGGAATAACACATATTCCACATATGTATATGTAAACTTACTATATATATATATATATATATATATATATATATATATATATATATATATGTGTGTGTGTGTGTGTGTGTGTGTGTGTGTGTGTGTGTAAGAGTGTGTCATAATGTAAACCATTATTCTCACAATTATCAATTAATACAGCCTCCAGCTAAATCATGTTTGGTTGGAGGGTTAAATGGCCACAGTGATTTATTCTCTTTGGCTAGTTTTCATTAACTTATATAGCAATATATATATATTATATATATATATATATATATATATATATATATATATATATATATGTACATATATATTTTAACTTAGTATTCTTATTCTTTAGATAGACAGAGCTATATCGCTAATCTCACTTTTATTTAATTAAAAATAACCAATACATTATGCTCGAAGGAAACAAAAACTTAAAGACAGAAAGAAAAGGAAATATTAGTGGTTGATCTGCCTTTATCATGTGGTACTTGGTATAAAACAAGACATACCAAGTTTTTAAAATTAAATTTCTGAATAGAAACTCCATATCTTGTTTGTTCCGATATGTATGAATATTTTTACCCACCAACACAGAAACAAAACTGCATGAAAATATCTGTAGTTTTATACAAATTGTTTAGGTTTAAAGTACGTGCGAATAACAATACATATTATCAAGTCTACTTTTGTATAATTGTGCATGTATTGGGGCATTTACTTTTACTGTTTCATTAATGCAGCAGTACTTGGATCTTGAAGGAAATTCACAAAAATGTATATGTGCATCAAGTGAATGTATATATGAATAAAAAGTGAATATCCTAATGAATATTAAGTTTCATACATAAATGGTAAAAATGTATAAAAGACATGATTTATGCCCTGTGGGTAGACCGGCGCCTGAAAGCCTTATTAAGTCCTGAGAATATTAAAAGCCTGATTTCTTCTTTGAAGGCGAGTCCAGGGAGTATGGTACGGAAAATGAGGCTCGGAAATTAAATAAGAAAAGACAGGAAACAGAGAAGGGGACAGAAGAGAAGGAAGAGCAGTAGAAAGTGGAGGAAGAGAAGGGAGACGGCCTTAGTAACATTTATTTTTATGCAGAACAAAGTTGATAATTAGTTAATTTTGTTACATGTAATTCATTTTCACACAGACACCAAATATTGAAATTAATGTTTTCATATAAATATGTTTCGTACTATTATATTCAAGTGTTAATGTTAAGCTACTAGATTTCACAAAAAAATGTGTATTTCCTCATTTTCTCTGTTTTTTCGCGAAATATATGAGTAAGTTTTTGTATTTTGTAATTATATGACACATTTACAAATACCATGTATTTAAATGTTTTTTTTTCACATAAATACGACCGGTATTATTGAAAAGGTATTCTATTGTTTTTCTTTAAATTAAATATAATTATGAGACTATCATTTATTTCTATGAACGAGATGAATGAGTTTATCTCAAACTGATA
>NC_061108.1:111209385-111210622 GCF_015104395.2 Macrobrachium nipponense
TCAACACACTAATGAAACACAGGATGACAACAGTAAACTAAGAATTTTCATTCATTGTAAAACGTCATGAGAAAGTCAAATCTTTAAACGAAAACAAATCGGTATTAACCATTTTAATGAACTAGAAAAAATATTAGGCCTATATGTGTCAACTTTGAAACGAAAGCAAACGATTACGAACTTAATCATCTTCCCATTGAACTCTCCCTTCCTTCATAAATATTAAATAAACATTATGAAAGTCCTTGGTGCCAAATTTAAACTCTTAACTGAACGTTAGTGGCGGGCTTAATCCGGCCGCTAACGTTCAGTTATTCTACGCAGTTTTAACTGCACAGTCGGACTGTGGAGGCATATCTTTTACCACTAACGATAGTCTTTTTCCTCAGTCCTACGTAGCAGCCACGGCTGCAACACACCCTGCTATTGCTGTAATTGGCTTACTGACATCATAAAAAATATTCATAAACCTCAAGTAAGTCATCCAGTGTAAGAGTGGTTGATAAAAGCGAATTAAATACTCCCAAGTGAATTTGTTAACAGTAAATTTGCCCACAAGGACTTTCATAATGTTTATTGATTTTTTTATGAATGAAGGAAGGATCCATAGAAAGTTCTATGTAAAGATTATTTAGTTCGTAATCGTTTGTTTTCATTTCAAAGTTGGCATATATAGGCCTAATATTCTTTTCTATTTCATTAAAAGGGTTAATACTGATTTGTTATCACTTGAAGACTGACTTTATGACGTGTTACTGTGAAAATCTATAGTTTACTACTGTTTTCCTTTGTTTCATTAATGTGTTGGTTAGTCTAATTTCATTTCAAAACGAGTCATGAATAAACATACATTCTCCAATATTACTTGATTTTGCTTCATCAGAAAGTAGAATATTATTTTGATCTCATTTTAAAAAATGCATTTCATACATGATGCATAATCATGAATAGTTGCATATAGGCCTAATCTAGTTTTACATTATGCTTCCATAAATATTTATTCTCAATGGAAAACTGACTTGCATATATGGTTTACAACTACGAATAAACATACATAGGATTAATCTGTTACCATAGCCTTTGGATTTTACTTGCAATGCATAGTCTCATTCACGTAGTAGGTTTCAGTGAAATCTACAAGACATAAATATACATATATGCACATATTGTTCTGACATCCGCATCACCAGCAAAAACACAAGTAAAACCAATATATCATCAATTTAGGCATAGACAC
>NC_061108.1:111211122-111213622 GCF_015104395.2 Macrobrachium nipponense
TTCATAAACCTAAATGGATAGAATCCATGGCACTGCTTTTCATTCATAAAACTAAAAGGATAGAATCCATGCCACTGTTTTTCATTCACAAAACTAAATGGATAGAATCCATGCTACTGCTTTTCATTCACAAAACTGAACGGATTGAATCCATGGCACTGCTTTTCATTCACAAACTAAACAAATAGAATCCATGGTACTGCTTTTCATTCACAAAACTGAACGGATAGAATCCATGGCACTGCTTTTCATTCACAAAATTAAACGAATAGAATCCATGGCACTGATTTTCATCCACAAAACTAAACTAATAGAATCCATGGCACTGATTTTCATTCACAAAACTGAACGGATAGAATCCATGGCACTGCTTTTCATTCACAAAATTAAACGAATAGAATCCATGGCACTGCTTTTCATTCACAAAACTGAACGGATAGAATCCATGGCACTGCTTTTCATTCATAAAACTAAACGGATAGAATCCATGGCACTGCTTTTCATTCACAAAACTAAACGGATAGAATCCATGGCACTGCTTTTCCTTCACAAAATTAAATCAATAAAATTCAGGGCACGGCTTTTCATTCACAAAACTAAACGGATAGAATCCATGGCACTGCTTTTTATTCACAAAATTAAATCAATAGAATTCAAGTCACTGGTTTCATTCACCAAAAGAAGCTGATAGAATCCAAGGCACTGCTTTTTCTTCACCAAACTAAATTGACAGAATCCATGGCACTATTTTTCATTCACAAAATAAATTAACAGAATTGATGGAATCCATGGCATGTTTTTCAGTCATTGTGGGGGAAGGATGAACATACATTACTTAAGTAATTTGTGGCTAAAAGAATAATTCAATTGAGTAACTGAAATACACTGAAAGCGTGATAATTTTCTTATGCCCTGTGATCCATCAAAATTGATCTCGCGACCCAACTTTCGGTGGCGTCCCATCATTTGAGAACCATTGTATAATTTGAAAATGTATTATTGTTTTGGAGATCTTACAAAGACTGTCACCCTTTAGTTTGGGTTAAAGATTGATTCTGCAATTTCGTAAACAGTCAGTAACCAAATATCCCCACATAATAAAAAACAAAAACTAACTGAAGACTCTGACAACCTGGTACAGATGATAGGGCACCATCTTGTATATGAAATTTGTTAAATGGCCTCCATTCAATGTAAAATTATTAAAAGTATCAATTCAGTTGATCTAGCAGCCACAACTATCGAAATATACTATACTTAAATACGCTAAAAACCTATTAATGGGAGAGATAGATGTTAGGCCAATCAGAATTAGTATTGAAGATCTAGTGAAAAATTTTAACATTTCAAAGATGATGTAACTGGCACTTTATTTCTTGGATCATAACCTATAATATAAAATAATAATGAATTGGGTGATGTAATGCCCAAATGAGAGACTAATAATAATAATAATAATAATAATAATAATAATAATAATAATAATAATAATAATAATAATAATAATAATAAATATCATGGGACACCAGAGAAAGAGAGAAAAAAGATTGATAAGTGTCACGATCTGAAACTAGAAATAAGTAGAATATGGGTTATGCCAGACGAAATAGCACCCATTTCGTTTTGTTTGTATGGTGTTTTTACGTTTTATAGAACCAGTGGTTATCCAGCAACGGGACCAACCGCTTTACGTGGATTCCGAACCACGTCGAGAGTGAACTTCTGTCATGAAAGATACACATATCTAACACCTCAGTGGAATTCCCAAGAATCGAACTCACGGCCACCAAGGGAGCTGGCAAAGAGCATACCGGTCACGCCACTGAGGCGCTGAAATTGTACCCATAATCATAGGAACACTAGGTACGATCCCAAGATCCCTGAAAATGAACCTGGAAAAACTAGATGCCGAAGTGGCTCAAGACTCATGCAGATGAGTGTGCTCTTAGAAACTGCACACATAGTAAGAAAAGTTATGGACTCCTAAGGAGGTAGGATACAACCCAGTCGAATAGGATGACTGTGATAGACAAAAAAAAAAAGAAGTCAATAATAATAATAATAATAATAATAATAATAATAATAATAATAATAATAACGGAGAGTGATAAGCAATAGGAGTAGAAAGTACCGTAAAATCAAAAAGGGCTAGTTAACATTCGGTGCGAATTTAAAGAAAAGCTTTCCAGGAATAAAGAGGTCGTTCTTAAGGTACACATACAAGCAGTGGAGATTTTATGCTCCAACTATTGTCATGAATATCTTAAAAGTTGCTGATCAGATAGTTTAGAAGAAATGGCAAACCTGCATGTAGCGGTTGCTCGAGTACATCTGAAAATTATCGTGATTCATAGAATAATGTAATTTCATTTTAATATTTTTATGCAAACCGATAAATGCGGGAACATTGAACAGTCATCAATAAGACAAGAAAAGAATGTCTAGAATTGCAGAAAAGTAATTGTTGGAGAAATTACACTGATGAGTGCGGAAGAAAAAC
>NC_061108.1:111218622-111241122 GCF_015104395.2 Macrobrachium nipponense
CTTCATTCATGAATATCAGATTTCATGCTCGTGCAGTATTCACGGCTTTTATAACTTAGATAAGAAAGAATAACGGTAGAGAATAAAAGAAATCTATACTGGCATCTACGGCGTTTTTGCTTCATACTCTCTTGGGTTATTTCAATATTCAACGGCTTAGTGAATTGCACAGCCTTTGTCTTCACATTGGACAACCTAATGTAGGCCTCGTTTGAACCGCCATAGCATCGTTAATTTTCATAGTAGAAGAAATGTAAGAGCATATTTGGAATCCTAGTGAAATTATCTATCAGAATTATATGGTGTGTGTTTTTTTTTATTTATCTACAGCTAATATTAAAGAAATGTGCATGCCCGGATATCACGCCGGATGTTCGGATCAAAACGACAGCCAGCTAAAATCCATTCCTTAACACCATCGTTACGTTTCATCGCAGAAAAATAGCAATAGCATATTTGGAATCCTCGTCAGAAGTTCTATCAGAATAATGCTTTTTTTGGTCTCAACAAATATCAATAAAGAAGTTAGCATGGATCAAAACGGCACCCGATTACAAACCATCCCCTATTAAATCTACACATAGGGTCCGACTTTGGTTCAAATCGGCCCAGTAGTTTCGCTGTCAATAGCGAACATACGTACATACTGTATACATATTCCGACCGTCAGCTTTATAGATAAGATTATCAAATATGTTTCAAATGGTTGTGACAATGTTATTTCAATAGCCTGCTTTGAACTAAGAGTACTATCTCTCTTTTTTTATTGAATCATTCAAAACAGACGAATATGTATATAATATATATAATTTATACACACACACACACACACACACACACACACACACACACATATATATATATATATATATATATATATATATATATATATATATATATATATATATATATATAATATATATATATATATATATATATATATATATATATGTAAGTAATATATATGTATGCGTATGTATGTATGTTGTGTATGTATAAAATAATATATATATATATATATATATATATATATATATATATATATTAAATTATATATTATGAATATACATACACGATTAATATATTTTATATATATATATATATAATATATATATATATATATATATATAAATATATATATATATATATATATAATATATATATATATATTATATTTATTAAGTCATATATTACGAGTAGGCTCTAGTTACAAAAATAGGTTTAGTACATTATATATAATATCAGCCATGTGAAAGAAACGTGACTATTGAGAATTAATCGTCAAATTTCACAGCGGAACAAAAGAGGAACAATAAAAGATATACAAGAGTCTGGAAAATCAGGGAATCCAGAGCTTAAGAAATAAACTTAATATGTAAATAAAAGAGGTGAATGGGCATAGACTTTACAAGGGTAACTATAAATTCATGAATTTCTATCAAGAACCCTTTGAATGCTTGCATAATGCATAATTAAGGTGTATAATGCCCAAAATTAACCAAAATCAGTTAATTGCCACTGGGATGAATTAAATGGTTGATATCCTCATAATAATAACCACAGGTGTAAGTGGATATAACGTAAAGAATAAACATAAAAGTGAATTTTATGTCAACATTAATACAAAAGAAGGCATATTCAATTGATCATAAGAATGCTATAAACGTTCCCTGACAGGAAGGAATAGAGTGTTCTATTTAATGAACTATCGCGTTTTTAAATATAGGATAATATTATATATATATATATATATATATATATATATATAATATATATACATATATATATTATATATATATATATATTATATAATATATCAACAGAAATATTTCAGTACCTGGTACCACGGCATAATTGTTGACAGTGGATGTTTAACGAACGATAAACGTTGCAAGGATAATATTGATGGTAATCAAACGTCATGCAAATAAATGCAGTACTTTATAAACCACCATGGCATACTTTATTATGACAAGAAAAAGAATAATGGTGACATATTATAGCTGAAGAATGAAAACGTACCCAAAGGGTTATGAATTTTATGGCTGCCAAAGTATTTAACGTGCTAATGGAAGCAGCATGATGGAATGTAATGAGAAATAAATGTTCGCTATTGTCAAGTATTTTTGCGAGCAACAGCAAGTACTTTGAGATTTTTTGTTAGGTTTATGCAAGAAAATTTGAAAGAAAAATGAAGCATCGTTGATTAAAATATTCCTTAATGAAGCTCGTCTTGATAAACGTTCCGAGCAAGATGGAGCCTCTCTCTCTCTCTCTCTCTCTCTCTCTCTCTCTCTCTCTCTCTCTCTCTCTCTCTCTCTCTCTCACACACACACACACACACACACACAAAATTACTCTGGAATGCTCTCTTGTTGACAAGAAAGTCTGAAGAATATCAGGAATCCTTACTCAAACAAAATAACTTAGTTTTCCAAGACAAGAAAGTTCTTAAAACTGACTTGAGAAATATCTGATATATATTTACAAGGACGCTAGTCAAGGCAAACTTCGCTAAGATATATTGGAAAAGTGTTTCCACAGGGCTAATTTCACCGGAAGAATTTTATCACAATCTATTACCGTTAGTTTCTAGGTCAGTATTAATGAAATCCTTTGTTTGGGTAATCTTTTTCTCCGTTGCTCGCATAATTACTTGTCCTATGTTTGTGTAAGAATGGCTGAGACCTCATAGTTCACTAAAGAATATATTCATAATTATAAAACCCATGTGAAGCCTCGAAGATAAAAAGACTACTTAGCTTTAGAGGAATTTCACAACACATTTGAAAACTTGTATTATTTTTCTGTGGGTGCGCGGAAATCATTATCCAGGACAAGATGACGTACAATACAAAGCTCTTAAGAACCAAGATTTATTGTTTATCAGTGAAAGTGATGTTTTTGGATGAATATATGACTTACAAAGGAGAATTCTTTTTTCAACTTCATCAAGAAATCATTTATTGAGTTGGATGCGGAATGTTATATGTGAAAAACGAAATTCCGTATCCGTCCCGGACAACAACCGCGCGACCCCACCCCCGAAATTGACTCCCGGGCCTTTCAACAATCTTTAAAGAAGAGATACACTTCGAGAGAGAGAGAGAGAGAGAGAGAGAGAGAGAGAGAGAGAGAGAGAGAGAGAGAGAGAGAGAGAGACTTGAGCTATCCGTGCAATGAAAAAATGAATTTCGTTACCACTTTTCAATGGCAATGGATATTTCGATTTTTTCCCCACTTAAAGATAGAGCTATCACGTAACTCCGCTGAGTCTGCTGATGGCAGTTAATTCTGAGCGTGATTTGAAATTCACTTTGAACCATTCATATCAGTATCAGATGGCAGAGACAAACGGCTTTAAATCTGGCAGGTCACGCGGTGCCGGTGAAATGTGACTGACGTGAGCCGCCACTTTCTTAACACAATTTTTCACTAATATCTCACTCATGCAATATCAGTAATATAATTTGAGCTAAAATTCAAAGATGAAACATTTTCAAGACGATATGAACTGAAGATACTCTTTATAGGTCGAGTCATAAACTGAAGAACGAAATCATTAGGACGTATGCCGATCTCTCCATCACTGAGTAATAGAGAATAGTCAAAGTCCCAGTGGTCACAGGAATTGCATGGCAAGCAATTCTATCAAGCACAGAAACGAAAATAAAAACATTCCCTGAGATCATTGGGTAATCCTCCAAACATGGAAATACAATCTAAACAATAAACAATGGAAATACAATCTAAACAATACACCTAAACATATTACAGCGAGTTCAAAAGGCTGAATTTAATCTCATCAAGACACATTATGAGCATTCAGATATCAAAAGAAATTAAATTTCCATTTAAAGTCATATTAATAATATTAATACAACCACTAAATTTCTCAAGTTATTAGATGCTATTTAGCAAAAGCTCATAATATCATAGTTGGCATACCAACTATGATATTATGAAGTCCTCATATCATATGAGTGTATTGACTTATGTAAGCCTTAATGCCATTTTTCTCTAAATTTACTGCTGAAGCAGTTTTTCACGCAGGTACATTCCGTGATTTCAGTTTCCAGTACAATTGTAAATTACATATTACGCATTAAAAAAATAAGGGAGACCTTTTTGTTTTACTGTAATGATTAGCACATATGTTAACATTTCTATTTATTTACTCGTAAAACATGGCTACTCTTCTCTCTCTCTCTCTCTCTCTCTCTCTCTCTCTCTCTCTCTCTCTCTCTCTCTATACAAATCAATCCACAGATGTAGTGTTGCAAAGATATATTTATACTATAATCAGTGACTAAAGTCTTAAGGAATACAGAACTATGTGATTAAATACTAATCTAATTGGAATGCAATTCAAAGCGTAATGAAAGATGTATCGTGGCAATGTTAGAACAACATCTGATTTTGAACTTTATATGCAATATTACTGTTTTTCTCATAAAATGAACGACTGTTTTGAAAACAGCAGATGCTTGCTGTGAAAAACAAGGATGTTTGTTGTTATGTTGCAAGTTTCAAAAGTGGACAAATTACCGATTTATAATTATATTTCACCAGCCTGAAAAAAAACAGGAAAGTTGAAAATATTTTGATTTAGAAAGTGCAAACATTCTCATAGAGCACGCCCTACAAGTCTAACTTGTGAAGAAGGGAACCGCTGATGAGAATGATAATACGTTTAAAAATTGAAAAGGATGGGGAGAATAAGAAACAAACTGACATTGAACAAAAAAAAAAAAAACACTAAATATATATTAATACACAGCAACATATGAGAAAACGATAATGAACTCTCTGTGTAAAAAAAGAAAAAAAATTCTTGGAAGAACACGAGTGTATTTTCACTGACGATAAAAAGCTAAAAAAGTTAAAAGATATCTTACATCGAGTACTCAAAAAACAGTCACAGGAAGTCTTTTACCGCACTCAACAGACTGTACGATTAAACACCTCGTCCAAAGTTAAGAAACTAACAACGCAATATTAGAAAAACGAAACATTGAATTATGTAGTTGTTGCCTACTAATTTTGACTTTGTAAATTCTTCATGGTAAAAAAACTGATTTACTCTAAGTTTTTTTAGATAAAAGTATTTTATCAGTAATAGTAAGCATGTGTTGTATATGCAATATTAATAGGAATAATAATAGATTCATTATTTTGTAGGACCATTATTATTATTATTATTATTATTATTATTATTATTATTATTATTATTATTATTATTATTATTATTATTGATGTTGCGGGGTCTCGAGTACAGTCTAGAGAACCTCTCCGGCAGATTGAGTTTTCATTGGTTCCTGGGAGGTGACTCATACGTCGGGCGTTTACAATCTTGCAGACCTTCTCAGGCGGGGGATATCACTGGGAGCCTCTTGATTGGCTTCTACCTGAGTGATGTCACCCCTGGTAATGTTCTCATAATGTGCTTCACGTCCGGTGTTTGTTTCATGCGCGCTGGTACTTTCGTTGGTCCTCCTCACACACGTCGGTATCAGGAACGCTTCTTGAGTGGTATTAAGGGGAGGCTTTTTTCTCAAGGATAAGCAGCGCTTCTAGGAGGCGCAGACGTCGTCGGTCAGGGGCTCTCCCGATGATTTTGACATTCCTGATGTAGTCGTCTCTCGTGATGTTTTGCTGGTGTACTGCAAGGGCGTGCTTCCTAATCCGAGGGCATCCTTGGGCAGGGCATACGTATCGGTAGACAACGTTGGACTGCTTTAGGGGGTCTCCTACGGGCGGGGAGGGGTTGTTCTTCATCAGGAGTTCTTGGTACGCCGATTCTTATAGTAAATAATAAGGGACACTCTCTTCCTTTCCTCCATAGGGCGGACGTGCCCCTCTATTATTTTCTTCATGGCTGCTTTGTCTTCCTTGTATTGGTGGTGCATGACGGCTTTGTAGAAAAGTTTTATATCATCCGGGGGTGGAATGTTCCTTCTCTCTTCCTCCGCCATGTACCACTTGTCAAGGGCGGCTCGTGTTTCTCGGTTTACGAGTTTATTTGAGTACCCATTATTAATCAGCAACTGGGATGCTCGGTCGAATTCGAGGTGCGTGTCCTGCCACGTCGAACAGTGCGAGAGGGCCCTCCTAACGAAGGCCCTAACGGTGGTGGTCTTGAAATATTATTATTATTATTATTATCATTATTATTATTATTATTATTATTATTATTATTATTATTATTATTATTATTATTACTGCTGCTGTTGTTGTTGTTGCCTAAGATAAAAACTAAAGTGATTACAGGTAGAAAGTCTTCTTCTTCCTAGCTTAAACCCATTTTTATATGGGGTCGCCATTACGAATGAGTCGTCTCCATCGATTTCTGTCTTGTGCCTCGTTCTCATTTATACCTTTCAATTCCATATCTTCCCTTACACAATCACGCCATCTCTTTCTTGGTCTTCCCTTCTTCCTCTACCCTGCACTTCCATTTCCATCGTATGTCTTCCAACATGCCGTTCCTCCCTTCGTAACAGGTGTCCATACCATCGAAGCCTTCCTTCCTGTATTTTCTTCGATATTTCAGCTACCTTTGTTGATCCTCTTATATACTCATTTCTAATCTATTCCCTTGTTACTGTTACTCCCGACATCCATCTCAACATTCTCATTTCTGCTACATCCATCTTCTTCTCCTCTGTTTTCCTCATACTTGCCGTTTCTGTTCCATATAACATTGCTGGTCTGACCACCGTCCTATGGAACTTTCCTTTCAATTTCAGAGGGACCTTCTTGTCACAGAGGGCCCCTGATGCAGACCTCCAGTTATTCCATCCTGCCTGAATTCGGTGTCTCACCTCTTGGTCCATGCTTCCACATCCTCCAATACGGACCCCACTAAGTACTTGAACTTCTGTACTTTCTTTATTTCTTCCCCACCCAATCTTATCTACTTCCACCGTCCTCAGTAATACTAGAACACATATATTCGGTTTTTGATCTGCTTATTCTCATTCCTCTCTCCTCAAGTGCTGCTCTCCACCTCTCCAACCTCCCCTCCAACTCCTCCTTCCCCTCTGAACACAACACAATGTCATCCGCGTATAATATGCACCATGGCACTGCTTCTCTAACATCCCTGGTCATTACATCCATCACGATGTTGAAGATGAATGGGCTAAGTGCTGACCCCTGGTGTAATCCAACTCCTATCTCAAATCCATCCGTCTCACCAACACTACTCCTCACTCTAGTATACACATTCCTGTACTCTCCTGAATAATTCTGACATACTTTTCCGGCACCATCTTCTCCTCAAACATTCTCCATATTCTTGCCTTGGCACTCTGTCATAGGCCTTTTCAAGGTCTATGAATACCAGATGCAGGTCTCGTTGTTTTTCTCTGAATTTCTCCATTAGCTGCCTTATGCAAAATATTCCATCCGTTGTGCCGCTTCCCTTCATAAATCCTAACTGTTCCTTCCCTATTCTAACTTCCTCTCTCAGCCTGCTATCTATGATTCTTTCCAAAATCTTCAACGTGTGAGACATAGTTTTATACCTCTATAATTACTGCATTCCTGGACATCACCTTTACCTTTAAATATAGGTATCAATATGCTTTCCCGCCATTCTTCTGGTATCTTTTCCTGTTCGAATATTTTTACCATCAGATCATACAAGATGTCTACCCCTTCCTCTCTAAGGCTTTTCCAAAAACCTTCGACTGGGATTAAGTCAGGTCCTGTTGCCTTCCCATTTCTCATTCTTTTTAAGGCTCGTATCACTTCATCCCTAGATATCCCCATTACCATTCCCATGTTTACTTGTCCATCCTCTCTTACAAGTCTTTCATTTTCTTCATTTAGCAGCATTGTTCGAAATACTCTTTCCATCTTTTCAGGATGTCTTCTTCCTTTTTAACGACCGTACCATTCCTATCTTCATTTGCTTAATATGGGTGATGTCCTTTGTTCTTTTATTTCTTACTTTTGACAGTTTGAGCATCTTACTCAACCCTTCCTTGGTTTCCAGTTCATTATAAACCTCTTCATATGCCCTTGCCTTAGCTTGAGCTACCACCCTTTTTACTTCTTTGTTTCTTTCTCTTAATCTTTCTCTGTCCTCCTGCAGCTGTGACTCTTCAAATCTCTTCTTGCCTCCCTTTTACCTTTCACCACTTCCCCCACCTCTTCTTCCACCACCAGCTCTCCTTCTCCCTCCCAACTATTCCAGATGTTTCCCTAGTATTCTCCTTTTTCCATGTCTCCTAATCAATGATGCATTTATGCCTCCCAACCATTCTCCCAACATCTTCAATTCCAGATCAACCTCTCCCAGCACTCTTCTCCTGAACTCTCTCTTCTTATCATTATCCCTCCCTAACAATTTATACACTTGATTTTCTTTACCCCATTCGTTTTTCGTTTTCTTTTCTCTTTTCATCTTTAAATCCATACAAAGGAACCTATGTTGGGGGGCCACGTGGTCACCTGGGATAACTTTACAATTCCTAACTTCCACCAGCCTTGATCTATTGTAAGGAGGTAATCTATTTGTGTGCATCTACCGCCACTCCTGTATGTTATCAAGGTGCTCCCTCTTCTTTTTGAAGAATGTGTTCACTATTGCCATATCAAAGGACACGGCAAAGTCTACTATACTCTCTCCTTCTGGGTTTCTCTCCCCAATCCCATGTCCTCCATGCACACGTTCAATTACATCCTTTTCATTTCCGACATGTCCATTAAAGTCTGCCCCCACTACAGTCCTCTCCTGCTCTTCCAGTTCTTGCGTTACCTCACTCATTTCGTTCCAAAAACGGCTCTTTTTCTTCCTCTGTGCAGCCCACTTGTGAGCATAAGCGCTAATGATGTTCATTGTTTCCCCTCCATAACATATCTTCACTCTCATAATGCGGTCATTCTTTCTACTCACTTCCGTCACTGCATTTCTTCATTTCACCCCGACAACACTACTCCAACGCCATTCCTACCCTGCTCATTTGCTCCACTATAGATTAACTTGTAGCCATCCCCCAGTTCTTTATTTGCTTTCTTAACCCTTCCATCGAGTTTCCTGCACACACAAATATCCACTCTCTTTATCCTCATTAACTCTGCCAACTCTCTTCCTCTTCCTGTCATAGACCCAATATTGAGCTGGCCTATTCTGATCACATTTAGATTACAGGTAGAAAGTAACCGTTTAAAATGTCCAGCATTTCATGCCATTTTTAAAATACTTTGCTGTAAGGATATAGCATAGGGGTTCATCGAGAACGAGATGTATAAATCATCCACACTTGTGGAAAATAACTAAAGGCGAGCAAAACTTTTTCTATAATGGAGTCTATTTTCCTGTGATGCAAAATTCATGACGACCCATTTATCGCATTACACCTGCTTTGAAATATAGTCAGCACTCATCGAAATTGCATCGGAAACGCAGTGCAATGACATTGTTGATCAGATGTATTGTCATTGGAATGTCCTGCAATAAGATATTAAAGGGAATTATTGGGGTGCTGTTTGTTTAAAATGCTGTAGTCCCCTACTCGGAAAAATGTTGACATATTGTTGATGCATGCTAATAGAGAAATGCCGTTCACTTTTATTGTCATAATTTTGACTTTCCGCAGGGAGCAATTTTTAGGGGAGAAAAATATTTTTATACATATTTCCAGTGTGTAATATAGCAGAAAATATGTCAAAATTTATTATAACTACCATATGAAAATTGCCCATGGTATATGCACAATTTATGATAGATTTCATATCGCTCACTAGCTAAGTGATACTTTTTTGGCACAAAGTAGGTCATGCCTAGAAAATAAATAAATAAATAAATAAATAAATAAATAAATAAATAAATAAATAAATAAAAAAAAGAAGGAAAGAATATATATGAGATAAAATAAAATTAGATTCCGTGCAACATCTATTTGACATATATTACAGCATTAGGAATGATCACTACTGTAACATATTTGTACGTGCAAAGTGGCCCAGGAATTACTAAGACATCGAATTCTGGAAAAAGTGCACAAGAACTTTCCATATGACTTCTCAAGTAAAAAAGAAGAAAAAAAAACGTGTGCATAAATGTCATAATGTTAAAGCATCTATTATCAAGTAAAGCTTATAGATACCCAGTGCTAAGCCGCAGATTACTACTATTAGTTTCTCGATGTTTTATAATTGCACATCCGAATATTATGTTCGAAACTATTTTGTTTTTCACTACCTTCGAATGGGTATAACTCCAAGCTGTAAAAAGTGGTTCCACTGCATCAGTGTATCATGTACCAAGTAAATTACTCATTATAAAAAAAAAAAACATGAATATACATCTCCCCCCTTCCCACCATTTGCAAATGTGGCAAAATGAGAGCAAATTCATTTAGTCATACGCTCTCCGAATGCAGTACTTAATTAGTGTGATCAAAATATATCACTTCTATCGCTTTTCTTTCATGAGCTCCAAAAATCTGCCTTTCTCTTTAACCATAGGAGCATTTCTCAAAATAAGATTTTTCGTCCAGGACGATAAGTCTCAATGGAGAAGGAAAGAAGTTGATTTATTTATTAGAATGAATAGCAAACTGGCATTAAGGTAATCCCAGCCGCCCTCTGGCCCTCATTTCTGTTCATCTATCTAACATAAAAAATATGGCAATAACGTAGGAGAAATCATCGGGAATAAGGTGAGGAGATAACGAAACTACAATGACTAAAAGCAAAAGCAAATGCAGTTGGTTCACTTAGTTTGATTGTTAAGTAACTATGAAAGCTTTTTGTCAATAATAGTGGCGCTTTTACATGCTACACTTTATCCTCCATTTTGATATCAAACGCATTAACTACACGTGGAATGAAAGTCGGTGCATTACCTGTAATGGTTTAGTTATGTGTTGGGGACTGAAACGATTGCTGTTCAAATGTAAAAAGTTGGTTAAGTGAAGAAAGCAACAGTTGAATAGTGTTCACGTTGGTAAAAAAATGATCATTTTTCTTTATTCTTCTTCGTACAAACCCAGCATACTTAGCATACTTCAGCCATAAATTGATAAAATAGTGTAGAAACTTCTGAATAGCTTACAAAACAAATAAGACAATGGAAAATAATGTTCCCTTAAAGTGACATAATTAAAATGCACGTGCATCGCCAAGACAAAGGAAATTCTTTACTTTTCTTTCGTGAAAAAAAAAAAAATCTTTTAGAAATGAAAAATAATATATTCAGTTTCACTAACAAACACCCTGAATACAAAAAGAAATAAGAAATGATATTTTCAATTTGTCTAACAAACAGCTTGAATATAAAGAAAGTCATTCCATTTACTTGCCTCAATTATCATCATTCACAGCAAATCTTGGGCAGTCATTTACCTATTCTATACAGTAATAAAAGAGACCAAACGATATCAAAGCAAACACGAACAATGGTCTGATAAATAAACAATTTGAAGGGATGACGAAAGCAACACAGGAATACTAATATAGGCAGGACAAATAACTGATAAGAATTATAGTGCCAGGTTATAGCTTATAATTGGACGCTATGAACTAAAGCAAAGGAAGGCATAAAAGGGGCCCATAAATAATAGCGGCAAAAGCAAGTCTGTAATAAAAGAATCATGAAAAGATAATCTGAAAATGTCAGGAGAATATGTAATAAAACGGAGTAATTCAAAAAGAAAATGATATAAAACTGAATGGAAAAAGAAATAAAAAGTATAGCAAATAAAAATAATTCTGCAAAATTAAGTTTCCCGATGTCGGATGACTTCATATAAAAGGAAGGAAAGTTATGTTACACAGTTAAAATCAACAAAATAAATAAAAATAGTTTATTATGAATGTCTTTAATAAAGAATGTAAAAGACGATAGCCTCCTTTGTAAATATCAAAATATAGCATGAAAAGAGACGGGGATCAAGAATTATAATTTGTGACACCTGCCTCGACAAAATAACTAAGAAGATAAAAGAAAAATAAAGTCAGAGGATACGCAACGAAATAGTGCATACTTTTACCTATGGATGAAAGGGTACTGAACATAAAGTGGTTTCAGTTTTTTCGCTACATAGTTTATAATATGGAGGGCACCCTCTACCTTTAATAGAGATCGATAGATGGGTGCATTAATCGTTCAGTAAAAAAATAAATAAATAAAAATAAACATGCGGAATACAGCAGACTTATGGAAAGAAGAAAATATCAGCTTCTCTGCGTACACTGTCACAAAAACAAAGATTAAAAGATATCCCAAGAAAGAAGGGGGAAAAATCTGAGATGAGAGGAAATACTGTACTATGCACGTGAAAATATCGAAAAAGAAGAATTCCCCGAAAGGACGAAATGCAACGACCCACGGGCCGCCGAAATGGATGCACTCATTCTCTCGTGGGAAATCACCGAAGAGAACGCAGATAATCGTTCCCATGAACTGTCTCATCCCACCGAAAGAGAAATGATAAACGGGAGCCAGTAAATGTAACATCGGCGGAATAATGAGTCCTGGTGAGGTAAAATGTCTCTGCCATGATGCAGCTCAAAAGTTAAAGGTATGGAAAAACTATTTCTATTTCAGCTTCATCTGGACAATGTTAAAACCAAGGGGATCACACCAACATATTAAGAAAACGATGCAGATGACATCAGTCAACATTTTCGGGGAGTAAATGAATCCTGAATATGAGGCTTCGTTTGATAATGAAAGAAATATGACTTGTTGGAAAGAGCGAACAGATATCTTCGTCAGTTTTACATCGTGTAAAGTAATAAGATGAAAACATGAATTAAAGATTATACTCCGGTAAGCCATGTTCTATCAACCAACCTAAATATCTGAACAGAAGCGAAATACGAAGCTTACAGGTTATGGAGGGAGGTAACAGGAATAGCGGACTAAAATATGTCAAAGAACCTGAAGATCAATATGTGCTGTAATGTAATATGTCCAGTGAATGAAAAGGAAAAAAATGCTGAGGTAGAGTTGTGGTATTTCGATAAGAGAAACGATGGAAAATTAAGAAATTAGTAGAAGTGCTGGGCTGATTAAGAAAAAAGAAGTCTACGGATTAGATGACGTGACAAAGTAAAGAAGGACTCAGAAAGATTTTGATGGTAGAAGATGGTTTCGATAGGTATAGTTGGTGAAGACAATTCAGAACTACAGACCCCTCAGCTTAGAGATAGCGGTGCTTCATCTATGAATCTGTTGAAGAAAGTTTTCCTTTTCAGCCATGAATTAAGATTTTAAAAATATATAAATTAGTTCTCATATGAAAACCTCCATAAACTACCTTTTTTCCCCAACGAGAGCTTTTTTTTATAAATATGGACAGTTTAATGTATGAAAACTCCATGAAAGCAACGGGTAGGGAGATTCTCGTATGATATAAAACCACTCGATTTAAAATCTTCCCAGCTGAACGATGCTGTCTGCACATTTTATACTTTGAGTAGTGCTCTAAATATAGTTGACATACTGTTAACAATTGTGTACAGCGTACTTATATTAGTGGAAAATCACAAGTACTTTGAGTTTTGTTGATCTGTGCCAATTGTCAACATACAAATAACTATTCCAATGAGATATATAACAAAAACATTATGTGTGAACGCTCGTATGTATGTATACATGTGTATATTTGTGTGTGGGTTTTGTAACATCAAGCACATAAATAGAGCGTATAAAAGAGATAATTGAATAATCATTCAGGAATTATCTAAATGATCTTATCCATAGATTAACTCTCTAATCTCATGAGAAAGTTTTCGAAATTAACAATAAAATGAGAACAGGTTTCGTGAGCTAACAGCAAAACTTTCGCTTTTGATGCTCGACTGTGAGGCTGCAACTGTGTGAAAGCAGATTTCAAAATGAGTATGAACTTTAAATTCGTTACGCCACTTATGCGTATCTGGCTTATCTGTGTGTCCGAGAGAGAGAGAGAGAGAGAGAGAGAGAGAGAGAGAGAGAGAGAGAGAGAGAGAGAGAGGGGCAGGAAGATCAGCTGCATTTTCCAAATTTTCCATTCACATGCAAAATTACTGTTTACCTTTGATGTTGAGCTTTAATTGAAATTTTACCAGAATATTTTCATACGACTTGAGAAGAAAAGAACAGAAAAAGGAAATAGATGAAACCCTTAATCAGAAAAATAACACGGAAAATGTATTTTTTTCGAGAACAAGATTATGATATTTTGTAAAGGAGACGTTATCTAGAGGAAAATTTAGTTTCAGGTAATGTAAGTAATAGTTGAATAAAAAAATGAGTAAGCGTCTGAAATCTGTACTAGTCACTTCTTAAACTGCATTTGATGGTAAATAAACAACAATAGTTGCATTTCACATTCAATTTTATTATTACTATAATAACAATGAATGTGAGCATGATGGTGCTGTTATGACAATTATTAATTTTCATTGTTTACAAGTAAATCATATCTATATGACGTAGACTGAAAACTTGTCTAATGCTGTGATAGAAGTTATTTTTCATAACTGAATACTGTTATGCTATAATGATTTTTTATCAAATTTTTAATGGCATCAGTAACGAATGGATGAACAATTCTGTTATGATTGCAATGACGTCAAGCACGTCAAAGGACCTTAAGTGGTGTTATAAATCATCGGCAAGTCTCTATTGTGGCAGATATATCACTGTCTTTCATCAGATTTCAACACAAGAGAAACTATTAAATGATTGAAACTTCTTAATACATTCTCCACATTGTACTATGGCCTACCTTTGGGCAAACTCTAATCCCATTTATTCAACAGTTTATAATCATCTCAAGCCCATTTCTCTATCAAACAAGGTTCACAAGTCTTCTAGTAAGTCTATCTAGTTTCTATCGTTACTGCAGTATAAACCTTATTCCGTATCCAGACATTTTATATAATGAAATTCATGAGAAGGGAAACTGTAATTGTGACATAAGATTTCCCGAAGTACTCCGCTTACTAATTAAATTACACTCCTAATATCCTTATTCACATTGATGCAACAATTAGCTCTTTTATGGGCATTTTCTTATATAATCCCGCATTTAAAGTGACCATAGTAGGGACGAAATAATGAAAAAATTTATGTAATTTAAAAAAATAAACCGCAGTTTAACTAAACAAATAAAAGCAACCAAGGAAATGGTCACTGATAAAGTATGTGTTCGTTTAAGACAACATCAAATACTTCAAAATAAGGAAAATAACTGCAGCACACAGTGCATCATGTAAATGATTACTTCTGGATAACCCATCCCCTCTTTGCAAATCCGTGGCATTTGCAACTTTCGCATATATTTTCCCTTGCTAAGTATCTTTTTTTCTTTCTCACACCATCCATTAACTTCTCCTACCCCTGCCCTTCTCTTGTAAGCTTTTAAATGCCGCTTGAAACTCGTCAATCTTGCTGGGATTCATTAAATTTCTTCACATTGTTCCTAATCATTTTTCAAATGCCATTAGTATTCACTTATCACAGTGACACATTTGTTTTGTTTTCGTGAATAACTTTTGATACTCATAATTCTTTCCTCTCCCTGTGTATGTTTCTCCGTGGCTATCTCTTTTTTCCAATGCACTCTCACACAAACTAAATTTAGTAGAGAAATAGGTCTGATTATTTGTAAATACCCTTTCCCCTAAAGAGATGTATGTAAGGAGGTAATAAATCATTCAGAATCGAAAGACGTGATATTTAATTGAGAAATTTTATTTTGCCCTCACTAGGTGATTAGATTGAATGACTCCAAATTTGAAAACTAAATTCATATACAATCTTTTTGTTCGAATATCCTACCACCATAGAAACGGATGCAATGTACCAAAGCAAGTCTTATTCTAATAAGGATATAGAGACTTACAGTAGCTCCCTTTTTCTAAAATCAAACCAGGTCAGGTGGCGCATTCATCAAAAAGATAGAAAAAAGGAAATAGGCTCATTCAAGGCATCCTTTTCAGTATCATTATGAAAACAATGAATGCGAGAATGATTGTGATATCATGACAGTGATTCATTTCCATTATTTAAATACAAATCATTTCTATGTGACGTAGTCTGAAAACCAGCTATTTATGTGAAAGTGGTAATTACAAAATCTTGCCTAAAGCTGGGCTATAAGTTATTTTTCATATTATCCGAATACTGTTATGTTTTGCTGTTTTATTATATATATATTTTCAATGATATCAGTGAGGAATGGATGAGTTATTCAGTTACGATTACAAAGACAAGTATCAAGCACGTCAAAGGGCCTATTGTGAAAATATCCAACATTCCACTTCTAGAACATACTAAAAAAACTCGTATACTGACGAAATAGGAACTAATGTGTAATGAAATAAAGTATACGACAGGTGGTACTTAACGAATAATCTATGTATAAACATCTTGAAAAAATATTTACTGAGGTTGCTGTTATGCAGTGAAATCCATTTAAAGCCAACGACAGTAGTTAACATGAAAAATACATAATAATTCGTTATTATGCATTATATATTAAGACATAAATGACGACCAACACACCATACTATGAATGAAAAAGTTTTAAAATCGTGTTATCAAAAGCAATCGATTGATTTCAAATAGAAATAAGCTTATACATATAGGCGCAATTACGCTATTAATGAAACACGTAGTAATAATGAGATGTGTAAGGTAACAAGCTAGCTTTTACAGATGACACTTACATAAGATTATATGCAAAGGGAGAATTATACATAAATATTTAAGGGGTTTATTCAAGATAACCTGAATCGCATGAAATACTAGTTTTAAGTCCTCTCTTAATTATTACATAAATTACTTTCCACCTTCATTTTCGGTTTCCTTCATCTGGATCTCCTCTTTCCGTTTTATTAATCCTCCGAATCAAGTCGTATCAAGTAACACCAGACTTCTTAAGGGAACTAATTCGGGACAGATTTTAATGAGCTTAATTAGGTTAGTAAAAGTAAATGAACCCAGTTTATCTATCTATCTATCCATCCATTTATCTACCCATCCATCTATAAATATGGTTGTGTGTATATCCATCTCTCTCTCTCTCTCTCTCTCTCTCTCGCTCTCTCTCCTCTCTTTATATACTATATATATAATATATATATATATCTTTATATATATATATATATAGTATATTAGTATATATATATATCTAATATCTATATCTAATTCTATTATATAACTTATAATCTATATCTAATTTATATCATGTTTTTGTGTGTGCATATGCGCATGCACATATGTACATATGTGACAACCACCCTGCATAAAAAAAGTTAAAGAATAAATGAAGGAAATAGGGATAAGCTCTCTGAAGTGATATGTCATACATTCATAGAGGACAGAAATATGGTTGGATTTTGACTGACAGGTCAAGACAAATGACAAAAGGACGGATCAAGTGACCGTTATGAAATGGTTATCAGAGAAGTTTTGATGTGAAGAAATACACTTTGTGGTCCGCATGGTAACACAAAAAAAATGATTTAAAAGATAGAAACGAAATGTCGAGGATGTTGAGAGCGATGATACATTTCTGTGACGGCAAGGGGTTAGGCAATGACAAAACATATTTCCTTGACCGAATATTCCAATATTTATTTAGAATACAGAATGTATAAGGAAGACTACGAAAGAATTTAACGCAATAAAAAAATAAATAAAACAGAGAGAGAGAGAGAGAAGAAGATAGCGAGGAGAGAGAGGAGAGAGAGAGAAGAGCGAAGGAGCGAGAGAGAGAGAGAGAGAGATTGTGAATTTCGAAATTGAGATTTAGAGAGAGATCTTTACCAATAAATTGATACTTACTTCAAAAGTACGTAAGAACTTCCACATCACCATGGATGTTCTAAAAGTACATTATCACTATAGCTAACTCGTCAGGTAACAAACAGAGTTGTATACATATGGAACAACACTGAAAATTTGAGTTGTTGATAAAAAATCTACAGCCTGCTCTAGGAGTAAGAGCTCGTGCTGGCATAAGGCCAGCTTAATCTCAAACAACATGATAAAGAAGCCCAATGAGAGGAAAAATTAACAAAGGTCTTCGGTAATAAGAAAACAAAGAATAAACACCCTGACACCAAGATGTCAACAGCATATGATTGGTGAAGTTTTGTTCTCTTATTTGATAACCAACATCTTGGTTTACTGTTTACACTTCTCAGTTTTATACCAGTGAATAGTTTATTCAGTTTATTAGGGAAAGTTTGACGCTAATAAGATGAGAAAACCCCTAGGGAATGAGTTTCTATTCTATCTTTCATCATTGATTATTATAATTTCATTACAGTGCTTCCAAGTCCCATTAGACATCACAGAGCAACTCTGACCTGTTGCATTAGATACCGAGCTAATTCGTAAGATTATTTACGGGAAAATCTGTTTTAGTGGAATACTTATTCGACTAGCTTTCTTAAAACTACGGGTGGAAAAAAGTCAAGTTACTCAAAAGTAAAAAAAATATTGAAAAGCATTTTCAAAAAATGCCATAAAAGTTTCAAAAGCTATACATCGAGGGATAACGTATGGAACCGTGGATTTCATGCTCATGAATATGAAACAACCACGTGTGCCGAAATAAATCCCGTGCGAAACGTAACCCGGAAATTATCCAAAGAAATAAACAAATGTGAATAGTGTGCGCTATAGCCAGTAAAAGTTATTGCCCATAACCCAACTCGAATGGCTTTCTCTTGCAACAGTAAACAAAGTTTGCCATGTGGTGAGTAGCAATGAAACTACCCATTTGTTTGCAGGAAAGTGATTTTTATTTCCAACCACCACCATTTACTCTCCCTCCTATCTACGGATGACATTCAAGAGTACTTTATGGTGTCGGGAAAACAGTGCAATTTTGTTAAGAAATTAACCAGCAGATATATCATAGTTTTTTTCTTTATGTTTAGAATACTGCATTGAATTTCGACGATTTTTTTTAAATACTGTATAGGAAAATATGTATTCGTGTTTACCTTCTTTATTCTTACATCTAATATCAGCAAATCATTTTTAAACTTTTGCAATCTTTTCCTTCACTAAATGTAAACCTATATGCATCAGTTAATCTTGAACAAAAATTAATTAGAATTTATGCTTTTCAATATACAGTTCAAATTCTGTTCATCGAAATTTATTCATTTTTATTGTCAACTTTGTAGTCGGCATAAGATCTTGAAATCAATTAAAAACAAAGAGATTAGAATGTTTGTATTTAAATCATAATTTCGAAGCTTTAGGCAAACCATCTATTACTTGCACTCTCCGTCCATCCTCATTTTCTTACTTATTTATATTTATTGTTATTTTGCAGAGTTTAGAACATATTAAAACTTTTTTGCGAAATATTAATGGACCTAGTAACATTCATTTTATCGTAACATTTTACATGCGCTAAATGAAGAATTACTATACTACATATATTGCCACCAAACTCCCAATGGCAGCTACGATCCTGAGACACTTTAATAATCTTTTGATCACTAAATTAATGTTTATGAGTTACTAATATGTTCTTCAAACTATCAAAGATACAAATGCCTTTCCTTTGAAAACCAGGAAGAGGAACCTTGACGAAACAAGTTTGTTCAACGCTACTGAAAATTAGACAAATCTGAAGCTAATGTTTGACATATGGTTTGTGTACTTGTTCATTGGAAACAGAAAGCAAATAATACACTAGAAATCTACAATTTCAACTCAGTCTGCCTCTCTCTCTCTTCTCTCTCTCTCTCTCTGACAGAACAGCGGGCGCATACACACATACAAACACCAACGCAACTCATACTAATTAAGATGAAGTAAAACTTGTTTTATTACACAGTTAACCACTTACTTTTAAAAATTGTATTGTTTTACAAGAGGAATATTTATACGATATATAATGTGTGAGTGTGTATACGCGTGTGTATATGGCGCTAATGGCAAATATCAGGAACCACCACTGATAACGAAACACAGAGCTCAATCATTCCGACTGTCGATATTTACTATGAGCTCCACAGACATTCTATAAGTAAAAAATATTACTACTAGCGTCATGATGATGCAGGGAATTATTCTCACGTGACTGTCTTAAAGACACTAAGACGTTCCAGGAGAGGGAATGGAATTGTGTTTCAATCCTCAGGACGAAGACGTTTCTTAGGGGATTATATTTTGTGTCGGTACATATATCTAATACTTGAAGATAACTATCAATCTCAGATTGAAATAATTCTGATAAATAAAACTAAACTTTTATTACCAATCAGAACGTGTATCTTGTCAATGTACACATTAAATTTGCATCATTCTTCAAAGTTCAATGAAAAGAAAATATAAAATCAAAAAGAAATAAAATACCTGCCGTACATATAACAGCTTTGCATTTCAGTTAACTTGACAACCAAAAAAAACACACACACACAAACGCCAAAACACAAACATCAGAATTCCTTCCAGCGGTTCAGATATTTTTAACTCAAAAATGGCAACAATCACTATGTGAATATCAAGAACGGAAATTGAGATATATCACACAAAAGGTTTCGAAATTTTCATTCCACAATACAAAAAAATATTTACTGAAATGTTCAGCTATCACTAAAGGACGCAAAGGAGAAGATATTTTTCATCCAACTTTCTCTAATATATATATATATATATATATATATATATATATATATATATATATATATATATATACATATGTATATATATATATATATGTATATATATATATATATATATATATATATATAAAGTCGGAGGTTTTTGCTTCGGTGCACACACACAATATGTATATATATATATATGTGTAATGTGTATATATGCCCAAGAGCACAACTTGTGTTATGAAAAACACTAAAGTACTAATTACAAGCTATGTTTTTATCTTACCAAATACGTCAATATGCCGTGTTTTTGTTTTTGTAGAGGTGAAGTATAATTTCTTTTAAAAGCTATTACAAAGACAAATGGTTGACAGCAAATACACACACACACATACACACACACGCACATACACACACACACACACACACACACACACACACACACAACACACACATATATATATATATATATATATATATATATATATATATATATATATAAATGTGTGTGTGTGTATTTGCTGTCAACCATTTGTCTTTGTAATAGCTTTTAAAAGAAATTATACTTCACCTCTACAAAAACAAAAACACGGCATATTGACGTATTTGATAAAATAAAAACATAGCTTGTAAATAGTACTATAGTGTTTTTAATAGCACAAGTCATGCTCTTGGGCATATATACACATTACATATATATCATATATATATATATATATATATATATATATATACATAATTCATGAAGACTTCAGAACCTTCTCGACTTCATCGATGCAAGTTACAGATCAAATCATAGCCGGTCGTCCGAAAGGGGGACTTTCTTTCCTGTGGCACAAATCGTTAGACAATTTGATAAAGGTGATGACCTACAGGAGTGACAGATTGCTTGGGCTTCAAGTGACAGTAGGGAACTCTAAAATCCTAATAATTAATATTTATATGCCATGGGAAAATAACAATAATTTTGATCATTACGGCATGATCCTAGGGAAGTTACACAGTATTATTCAAGATTCTCCTGCTGATCATATTTGTATAATAGGGGACCTTAATTCTCACCCCACAAAACAATTTTATAATGAACTTACATGCTTCTGTCAAAATCATGCTCTCCAAATTAGCGATGTAATGCTCCTCCTCCCTCCTCCTACGCATATGTACATAATAGAGCGACGCAATTACAAACTCCTGGCTGGACCACTGCATCACATCTCCACAACTTCATGATTCTATTATGACCTGCAATATTCGCTACGATCTTGCAACGGGCTACGATCACATCCCATTACAGGTGTCATTCAGTACCCCATCCCTCCCTACCGCGAACCCACTAACTGACCGCCCTCCAGCGGTTAACTGGGAGTTTAAAAACCAACAGAAAGCCAGAGACTTTAGGGCGACCACGGAAACCAGGTTGCGGTCAATAATTCAACCGGCTGACGCCTTACTGTGTACCAACACAAAATGTAGAAAATGACCACCACAAGAGGGATCTGAATGAATTCTATTCGAACATAATCCCCGCGATGCTTGCTTCGGGCAGGACTGCCTTTAGATTTCGTCAAGGTAATTCTCGTAATATACCTGGTTGGAATGACTTGGTTAAGGATCTGTATACATACTCACGAGAAATGTTTTTACTGTGGAGGCAAAATGGCAGCCCGAGGGAAGGACACACTGCATTACTAATGAGGCAGGCGAGAGCGCAATTCAAACTTGCTCTTAAGCACTGCAGGTTAAATGAAAAACAACTAAGAGCCGATGCAATGTCTAGAAACGTAGAATCTGGTGATTACCCTCGTCTTTGGAAAGATATCCAGTCCTTAAATCCCAAAACTAAAAAGTTATCACAGAGAGTAGGGGAAGCAGTCGGAGACGAGGCTATCGCAAGGATGTGGGGCGATCACTTCA
>NC_061108.1:111248622-111261122 GCF_015104395.2 Macrobrachium nipponense
AACTAAGGGCATATCTCCCACTATATAAATACATATATATATATATATATATATATATATATATATATATATATATATATATATGAAAGGAGCCCATAAAAACACCAAAATATAGAAAGAAAGCACTATATTTCAGAGACAGCTGTCTCTCTCTTCAGGTAGGTAAGGAATGAGAAGAGGTACAGAAAAGGCAGTATTTATACCAATAGATCCATCCACAGTTAAGCCAATTAAGGTGACGTTACTCTCGTTAATAATTCCTCATTAATCCTCTGAAGTGTTGGTTGAATGACGATTTTATCTACGACATCTGAGTCCTTGGTGCCCTTTGAGATGTTCATTACCTGTCTTTGTTTAATAGAGGTCGATTCTATTATCTGACTTTTGTATCGAAAGTTGCTGCTATAAATTATACATGACAAATTCCAGTTTATTTTGCGGTTATGGTTATTTATATGGTGGAAAATCGCCGAGTTCTGTTGTCCATACCTAACTGACCGTTTATGTTGTATTAAACTCTGGGGAAGTGATTTTCCAGTAAATCCGATGTAAGATTGGTCACAGTTCAGGCATGGAATTTCGTATGCTCCTGTCTGGGTGCGGAATTTTCATTATATTGTTGGGTGTCTTTCTGGTCTTGTCTTGAGGGGGACGGTAGAAAATTACGTTTGCTTTATGAATCGCTTTCTCAATTATATCGTCAGGATGCCTTAAAGATGAACATTTTTTCCATAAAATCAGTCATTCTTTCATGATTTTTATCGGTATTCCATGAAAACAGTGGAATACACTTTTTATGTTTGCTGAAAATTACATGAATTTAATTTTAATCGATAATGAAATATGTAATTATTGAAATATGACATAATAAAAATGGTGCGTGATGACTTATTTGACATATTAGAGAATAAGGTGTAAAACAAAGCGAAAGAAAAGATGATTGCAGATGAACTATAAAACAGTTAACTTTACAATGAACATAGTTTTAGCAAAGAAAACGAAGAAAACGAAGAAAAGAGAGAGAGAGAGAGAGAGAGAGAGAGAGAGAGAGAGAGAGAGAGAGAGAGAGCGAGATAGAGAGAGAGAGAGAGAGAGAGAGAGAGAGAGAGAGAGAGAGAGAGAGATTGTGCAAGCAATACACTTTCTTTTGACGAATATTTTTAAAAACAAATGTATTTGATCCCTTCAGGAAAAAATGCAATTACATTATTTTCCGCTTGTGTGCTGAGGTCTTGGAGTGATAAAGAATACAAACAATGAGACAAACGAGAACTTTAAAAGTGGATTTCATCATAAGATTATGTTAAGAACATTACTGACCAACTATTACACTAATTGACAGAGCGATTAAAGTGACATTTTCTATTCTTGAGCTGAGTACTTTTAAGAGCGCTGCTGTATTACTATATTTTTCACTTATGAATATGGAGTGGCCTTTTGTAAATGTTTTCCAGTGGTTGTCAAGAAAAGAGTGACAGAATTTTAACAAAAGATCCAAATGAGGTTGAGGGTAGTTTTTTTAAACTTCTTGGGGAAATGAATGAAAAGAGATTTGATGGAAACTTGTTTAAAAAGATGCCCTGAAAAGAAAGCTGGCAATCAAAAGGTTGATGAATAACGAGGTATTCTTTATGGACAACACTTATGTGATATATGAACTCTGAAAGTTAAAATTTTAATGAACGTCATCTGGAGAAACGTTTTTTTTAATATATTATATTATTGCTGTTTTACCATTGAAGAGAAAGCTCATACGTAGGGTGGAAAAAAATTCCGATATCATTTCCAACTAGTATACAGACACACACACACACATACAAGCACACACCCACACACATATACACATAACACACACACATATAAGCGACATCACCCACACACATATAACACATACCAACACTTCACACACCAGCACAACAAGAAAGATAGGATAGATAGCTTAGTAGTATCTATATAGATAGATATATATAATATATTTAATATATTTTTTTAATATATATAATGTATATATATATATCTACAAATCTCTATATATATATATATATATATAATATATATATATATAATATACATAATATTTATATATATCTATCTATTATCTCTATATATAACATATATATATATGTATAATATATATATATATAATATATAAGTATATATATAATATAATATATAGATATATATATATTTATATATAGTATATATATTATATTAGATATATATGTATATATATTATATATATCTATGTGTGTGTAGATATATATATATATATATATATATATATATATATATATACATATATATATATATATATGTATGTATGTATGTATTTCTTGTCGCTCGTTTATGTGCTTAATGAAAGTTTGAATGGTCGTCCTTCATAAAAATCTGATAGTGGAAATAATAAAGATAAACAAAAGATCAGCCGAAGACGATCATGGCTAACTTTAACTTATTCAAAATAAAAACTACTGAGTCTCAGTACTTTTTAAGATCTGAAGATGGACTGAAAAAGTGCGGACCTGGGACAGGACAATGCCATCCCAATTTTCTTTCACATAAACAAAAAACTACTGAGTCTCAGTACTTTTTAAGATCTGAAGATGGACTGAAAAAGTGCGGACGGACAGACAATGCCATCCCAATTTTCTTTTACATAAAACAAAAAACTATTACTATTCGCTTAAGTATTCAGTCACCAGGCTTCTAAATAAAAATACTTAATTAAGGAAGGGAGAAACCGGTCACTTTTCTAATGCTGATAAGTCAATAAGCAGAGAGAAGCCAATGGGAGGGAATGATACAAAAATAACTCACGAATACTCAGGACTGAATGAAGTTCATTTCCTTGGACTAAAAATTTAAAATAAATTGAGTCCTTTCTTTTTTATACGACAGACAAATATCCTAGAACTTGTTCTTATCTTCTGTTACTTTTTTGTTAGGTATTTTTGTTACTCACTATAAAGAACTATAATTTTCTATTGCATCCATAGTATTGCACGTAGTTTGAAATAGTTTCTTCTCCTAAATATCCAAGAAGTACCTTTATTGGAATGAATATAATTAACAAGTTTTTAAAAGAAAATAAGAACCATCATGCTATGAAAATAAAACTATAACAAACATCAGGCAACCGTGAAAGCTCATCTCCATACTGTTTTCCATGATAAGTAATTCGATTACCGAATATGTAGACATAACTTGTTCGCGTCATACCTTCTCTCACAATGTCGTTTTATTTTTTTCTGGGATTTTCAATACTCTTACTATTTCAGGTTTAATGAGACAATGTTTTCCCTTATTCATCACCAACTTTCCAGCCTAATCCATCATCGGGGTGTCTTGTCATTAATGAGTTTTCCAGGTGTTTCTATATGATATCTTCCCCCGCCCCTCCCCCTCTCTCTCTCTCTCTCTCTCTCTCTCTCTCTCTCTCTCTCTCTCTCTCTTTCACATATTGAGTCCTTGTTTGACTTATCATCATCCCTCTACGCATTACTATGTATCTCCAGCTATCTGGCTTTCTCTCTAGCTTGTCTATACTCTGTTTTTTCCATCTGTCCACCCGCCTGTGGTGTTTGCGTATGGTTACCCTGCGTCCCGGGCTTTAGATAGTTACGCTATGTGTAAGTTTTATGTAAATAAAAGGATATCTGGGTGTAGATTTGCAACTGAAAAGTGTTTTAATAATTTAGTACTATATGCAAATTACACCGTTAATATTCGAAATAGGATATTATAATTGTTGAATGTAAACGCAGTGTTACCATACGCAAACACCACAGGCGGGTGGACAGATGGAAAAAAACCGAGTATAGTGTCTGCTATCAAACAATCATCTAAGTATAATGTACAACAAGGCCCCTCCTCTATTAGGTCCCCAGTCATTATATATCGCGCGATGTTGATTAGTAACGGGTTCAGCTCTGGTCTCTAGTGCAGTCCTTGCTTGACCAGGAATCTACTGTTAATCCTAAGATCACTTTTCATGGTGGTCCACTCTCACGACCAAGCACCTGTATATCATTATTCATTCCCAGTTGGACGTTAGTATTTCCGAGGTTTATTGCTTAGGTATACTATATATATATATATATATATATATATATATATATATATATATATATAATATTATATATATATTCAGATAAATGGACTGTATTTTTCTCTAGACGTATCCTTAATTTCATTATGATTTATCTGAACATCTATTAATCTCCGATAACTACAAGTCTTATGTGTGAAAATTTAAAACATGATGCCTTTATGCCCTTCGGGTATCGTTTAACGGGGCTTTTTTCAATGATAAAGACTGAATGGTTACATTTTGGTCTGCCGCATTCTTTCACTAATATATCGTTCTCTAAAATAAAATGAACTCTCGAAATTGTGATACTGTGACTTTGATAAAAATAAAAATTAAAATGATTTAACGTTGTCATTTTCATAGTATTTCGCTATTATCGAATTATATGGACTTTATAATTCTGCTTTATATCATATTCATTATGGAGTAGAAATCATTGAATAATGAGTTTTGAGTCAGATTTGTTATTAATCAATTCGTTAAATTAAACCTGTATAAATGATGGAAAATGTGTCTGTGTTCACAACAATTGAATTTCTGTATAAGTGGAAAGTAATAAAACAATGGTGTAATAATGCAAATATGAAAAAATACTTTGTCTTCTAATTACCTGGAACACTGGAAATGTTTTTACAAAATTTGGTACACATGACTTACTCATTTTACTTTAGGAAAAAACTTTTAGGAAAATTATGTCTAATGTTTTATTATAAAATTCAATGCAAACAGCCAATCAATATATTCCAAAATGTTAAAGTAGCTGTGCTAACTGTACTTCAGAGACGTAGATATGAAACTATAGTTACTTAAATATCAAATAATACTTTATATATAAAAAAAAAACCGCGAATATTTTCCACTTAAAATTCTCTGCAAAAAAGATAACACGGGAATTAATCATTATATTTTGATTACCATTATTTAGAATTATTGAAAAGTGGAACCATGCTAATGCAAATATTTTTTTTTCTTGTAGTTGCTTGATATTAAGATTTCCATAGCCTCATATTTAGGAAGTAATAAAATATTTCATAAAGATACGAATATTTAACTGCACCAATTTTAGTAACAGCGGACGCATAAAAAGATGACACAGGGGGTTCTTTCATTAATTATATAGTACAAATTTTTATTCCTTTCACGGAGAAGGTTTCAGGCCGGTGTAAAAGAACAATACAAGCTGACAAACGAGCGAACGAACTCGGAAAAATGTGATGAAAATTAATATTTTCTTTCCTCCACCGCTCTATACGGCAAGGGGAAATGGGGGCCACTGACAACACGAAAGCCCAGCGCGTTGTTTATGATGCAAACCCTTTTAGCGATCGGTGATTCCTAACGTCCCATCAAGGGCCATCGAATGAGGTAACACCTCACAACGAGGTAATAAATTTGGTTTCACGGTCGAGAGGCGGAGAGGTACCAAAAGCACTTGTGGTTGCATTTGTTTCGTATATCGAGGCTTTCTATTTTTCCTCTTACTCTGGAGAGAAATTAATGTCGAAGAGGGATATATATATAAAAATACTTGTCTTAATTTTTGGGAACCGAAAAACCAATTTGGACACAAAATGAATACAACTGAATAGGTTGATATCAAAACGTAAATCTCCTTGTGTCGATTCATAGGTATAAATACGAGTAATGTACCAATAAGCAGTAAAAACAAAGGTATGATAAATAGGTGATGTAAAATACAGGACCTTCATATACAATAATAAATCACTTAAATTTTAGCAGATAATCTTTCCATGCCCCATTCAAATCATTTAAAGAATTAAGAAGTATTTTGATGAACTAATTTTGACTAACTTATTTTATATTGGCAGTTAATTCTCAGGCTGCGTCCAGTTGTTCATACCCTTGTGGCTCAAATCCTAAGCAAGTAGTTTTAAATGCATAAATGCACAAACACATACACATTTATACAAATATATATATGATATATATATATATATTTATATATTTTATATATATATAGTATATACATATAATGAGAGGGTGAATCTCCACATCACTTTTACCATTGATCTTATATTTTTACTGACCTTGCATCAGAGTAGGGAATAGGTGGCGAAGTTTCTACATTCCGTGGCAGGAATCAGACCAGATGTCACATTTGAACCTAATGAATAGTTTTATCGTTTTTCTTTATTTGTACATCTTTCAATCATTATGACCATATCATTTTTTTATGTTCGTGCTTTGTACATATCTACTAATTTTAAAGAAAATAATTAGCTAAAATTTACAAATTCTGCCTGAGGCTAACTGAAAAATTATGTAGAATACACAAGCGAACCTCTCGCAGTCTGAAAATATTCGGAGGAGAGTACAGAGGCCTAATCTACTGGGAAATAGTATGTATCATGGAAACTCTTACTCGTTTAAGTGAATCGGTAGATGCATGGAGAAATGCTTTTGAAAAGGTGGAAACTATTTTCCATTAGGAAAGGCATCCGGATTCCCCTCCAAATATCTTAGGAATGCTAGATGTTTACCTGCGTATTTTACATCATCTCTTCGTCAGAGACAGTCAGAACTTGGGAATGCTATCCAAAAATTCTCTGTAAGAGCCAAGAATAATATCGTAAAAATGAGCGGATAAATATGCACAAAGAAAAACAAATAACCAACTAATTTTGTTCAATTGTGTTCAAATTAATCATCATCTGCATTACATTATGAAGAAACAAAATATGCTCATATTTGGTTGAAAATAATTTTCGATCCCACAGGCGACAGCGATTACATAGACCCTAGGATGCTCATAACTCATCAAACTTTGTGTAATCTCGATCACCGTCACTCAAACACAGAAATTTGCACACCCGGAGGGAAGCAGCAGATTTGAACTCCACACAACGGAGGGCTCAACTGGCATGAATAAGCCGAGAGCCTCAGGGTATCAAAGTGCAGAAGATAGATTGGACGCAGAGTTGAATGATGCAAGAGTGGAAATTGTTCGCGAGTATTCTAGGTTATCGATATGGAGGTATGTGCAAATAGTCTTGGGATTCTGTCAAACAGCAATTCTGCTACTTCTCCCCTGTGGACGGGAATAACTTGTGCATACTTCGAAACAGTAATACATTACAATTTTCTACAAGATCTATGGTAAGACCGACTGGAGTCACTACAATATAACAATTGAAATATTAGGACATTTTAGATTTTAGATCACTTGGTCTTTCTAAGATGCTCAAGTACTTCGTCCGTAGCATATATCTATCTACTTTGTTCGACTTTTTTTTTCACTTATCTTAAAATTGCTCTGAAAACAATAATTTCTGGATACTACTTTTACAATCCACGTACATAATAGGATGTGGCTAGTGTCCAAAATTTGCTGTTGCCCACTGAACTATTCTTAGCTACGTTAAAAGACTAATCATTTATGGATGCCACTCTTATAATTTATCAATGTAATAGGACGTGGCAATTACACATAATCTGCTATTACCTATTAAAAATCTTCTTTGTCGCTTCAAAAGACAAGATAATGAATGTTCAGCTGGAAGTCGAAAGTTAATCCTCTTTCTGTAGAGACTATAAGGACTTCTTTAATAATCCCTCTCTCTCTCTCTCTCTCTCTCTCTCTCTCTCTCTCTCTCTCTCTCTCTCTCTCGCCTTCCCTCACAGTATGCTACATCGACATTCATGTCCATATACCAAACGGAATGTCCACAAACCGGAAATTAAAGTCAACTATTCCTGAGGTACGGATAAACACAAAGTTGATGGATGCTCCAATAATGTTTACAAAATGTAAAGCGATCGATATATCAAGAGAGAAGACAGAAAACCCAAAGCGTAATAGATTTTGAAACCGAAATTAACATTACGTTCTAAATGACCAGGGGTGTTTGGATCACCGGGAGGCCAATTGACAGGAAAAAAAAGGGAGAAAAAGAACTTTTATTATTCTTTCTCATATTGGTGAAAATATGGCTGGGTCGGAGACGCCGTCCGCAACTTTCTCCATAATAAAGTTGTAACGTTGACAGCAGTGACAAGGAGGTTGTCGTGACAGGCGTGAAATCGATACTTAGAAAGTTTCGACAGAACTTAAGAGTATGGTGAAAGTGACAATAGATCACAGTGAAAACCAAGGACTCTACAGAGGTAGTGAGTACCTGATAATTTATTGACTAGGGATTTCAGAAGTTATGAAAACTGATGGGGACGTAGGTAAGCAAATTACTTGACAATTTAGCAAACTCATTACCAGTTAAATCTCTCCATGTCTTTTTGAACCCTTAGTATGCTTATGCTATTGTATAAAAAGACACTTCTTACACACTTTAACCATAACAAATACTTAATACTAAACTTTCCTCTTCGTATAAACATCTATTCTATTTTAGGAATCAAAATCCTAAAAAATGCTATACCCTGTATCCCTACCATTCTTATAGTTCTCATTCTTTCTCTCTTAGTAAATACATGCACACACACACACACACACACACACACACACACACACACACACATATATATATATATATATATATATATATATATATATATATATTATATATATATATATATATATATATATATATATATATATATATATATATATATATTTCCAGATCAAGTAAGCTTTATGATTGCATAACCTGCTTCTTGTTTAATTCAAAAGTTTAATCGTGATTTTTCATTTATAGCTAGTTGAATGGCTATGACTGTTTTCTAGACTAAGGACGAATATTACTATAGTATTTGATATGGACAATTTCTATAATTTTGCTAATAATTGATTTTCAAGTAGTTTCACAAACAATTATTAAAATACCTTAGTATTGTTAACATTTTGCATGTATCTTCATGGAGTATTTATCAGAAACGTTACTATTTTTGTATATTTTTTAAAACCCTCATTTATTACCCTTTGTCTTTTTTCTTATCTGATATTTTATCCAGACAAAAGCCTGTTAGATGGATCTAATATATAAAGTTCTTAATCATATCAATTTTTACGCACCCTGAATAATAAATAATAATAATAATAATAATAATCAATAATAATAATAATAATAATAATAATAATATTAATAATAATTCTCTCTCTCTCTCTCTCTCTCTCTCTCTCTCTCTCTCTCTCTCTCTCTCTCTCTCTCTCTCCCCTTGCGCACACATGTATACACAGAAACTTTTGATTAAACCTTTTCCCTTCAGCCGCCCAAACCGTAATTATTTCCACGGCCAATTGTATTAGATGTTTGTTGGGTCCTGCCCTTTTACCCCGAACGGCGGAGGACGGAGTTGAAAAACTAATGGGTCTCTTGCTTCCTCCTCCTGGTCGAGCTTTCCGAAACAAAATTGCAAATGAAAATGTTCCAAGGTTCCGGTGGGAATCGGGAGAAAACATTTAATGTTTCGTGGAAGTATTCTAAAATAGAGATGAAGTTTTCGATCCTAAGTTCCGAAAAGGAAGAGAGTGAACGCACAAACAGACAAAGGGGAGATACCAGGAGACGTCAGAGGATATGAGGAAGGACAAGGGCTTTTAAACGTTAGAATGTCGAAAGATAAATAGGGATGGAAAACTGGAAAACGTTAATATGAAAACGTTCAGGTTATTACACACAGAAGAAACATAACGTAGGGATGGAAAATGAGCGATGGAATATAAGGAGGAAGAGTTAAGGAAATAATTATTAAGAAGAAATCAAATGAAATTATTTTAGCTTGAAGAATACTTGGTAGGAGATGAAAATAAGAGCAAGGTGTCAAAATTATATGAAAAACCAGACTACAAATAACTGGAAAACCTTATATGCCAAAGCCTCAGAAAGAAGTTATCTAGAGAACGATAGAATAGAGAGAGAAAAAAAGATTAGGAAGGAAAGAACCGTTAACCATTTATCAGTGAAGCAGTTAAATGTTTTAATCAATGATGAAGCTATTGATTCACCGAATATGTAACTTCTAATGAGATGAAAAAATTGCAAAGTCGCTTGTAAAATTCTAAGGCGAAAGAAATTTAAGAAACGTATAAAAAACAATTGGAAAGGTAATTAGCGTTTGAAAGGTGAATTAAAAAGTAAATACAAGCTGAAAGGTAAGATCAAACAGCGAGGAAAAGTAACGTCTCGATATTTTAAAGAAATTTGCATGTCAGTTTTCACTCGAAATCCTCTAAATAAAAATATTCAATAAGATATAATAGTGAATAATAAAGATGAAACTACGTGTATTAATCTTAATAAAGAAACAAAACTAGGACTAGTTTTATATCACTTATAAATGATAATTACTAAGTAGAAATTACAGTCTAAGGAAATAATCTTAAATGGCCGCGAAGAAAACTTTCCAGCCTGAATTTACTAGTTGTTGTTGTTTTTTTTAGCCCTATATATATATATATATATATATATATATATATATATATATATATATATATATATATATATATATATATATATATATATATATATATATATATATATATATATATATATATATATATATATACACACACACACACACACACATATATATATAATATTATATTATATATATTCATTCTATATAATATATATCTTCTAATAGTATATAAAATATATATATACATATATAGATTATATATTATAATAATATATATCTATATATATATCTATATATATATATATTATAATATATATATATATATAAATATTACAGTACAAATTAATTATCAACATTCTCTGAAGTATAGTGTTGAAAAAATGACGTACATTTATTTTCACAAAGAAATTCTGTTTCGCTTTCATTGTACCTTAATAGATAAAACAATACAGGCTTCTGACGAATTATAGAGCAAAAGTTTAATCACTATTTACGCACATAGAGTCAGTGTAAGTATAAAGAATTTGAATGAAGGAAAAATAAAATTTTATTGAATGAGTAATAAGCCAATTGAACAATTTTAATACTTTCTGCAATGAATAATGCATTTTACGTGTGTAAATAATAGCTGACCAAATACAAACTTATCTATTCGAAATATAAAAAAAGGGGGAATATCTAAACAAAACTCCCGCACAGAAACAAAGGAAAAAAAAGACAGGAGAAAACAATGGGAAGTCTAACTAAGTGATTGACTGCCAGGTGGAAATAGTGATGTGGTACAATTTCTCCCGAAGTCCCATGACAAAAGACTTTTTCACCAGTTTCTAAAATGGTAAAATAAATCTAGCGTTTATTTTCATTTATTCGTAAATGCGTTTCATCAACGATTGACATTAAAAACGCAGCACTTTTCTTAGCATAGCATTTATCTGTTAATCTCACGAAAGAATGGAAGAGGAAACGTTCTCGAGACTCGAAAACATTATTCACAGAAGAGAAACCCCAATAAACAAATATTAGGAAAAAGAAGGTGTCACCATAACATATAAAGCAAAAATTCTTTGCTCAGTATCCGGATTTGCAATGCGCTTTGCATTCCAACAGAAAAATACAAGGTAAAAGCCTTTCCCTTTGCATGTTGGAATTCTTGAATATCACATGTCATGCTCGTGTAGAATTCATAGCTTGTACAAGTCAGAAAGGAAAGAACTGCAGCAGAAAACGAAGGGATTTATTTTGTTTTAATAAAATACGCTTTATCTTCCTTCCTTTACGATGGTTAAGATGGGCCTATTTCAGAAGTTACGATATATATTTGAAATCCGCAGATGGATGCATGAACGAGCTTAAATTGACTTCTTATCAGTTTTCTTAACTTTCTGGTCTACGGTTGCTTCACATCAACCTAATATGTGGATATGGACCTTACCTGGAAGGTTTAATGCTTCGTCATATGTTGCTCTTTCGGAATCAGTGATCACAGTTGTAAGCAAATTCATAAAGGTATAGGGAAATACAATGTTGACTGAAGCCTTAAGTTTTAATATAAAGCAAAAATTTTAATTTGAACAACGGAAAGAAATGAGTTGATTTTTGGATATTAAGTGGTTATGGATAAATAATTTACGGTCTAGGCTGGCTATATGAAATATTTGTATTAAAGTTACATTTATTCTGTTAACAGGAAAGTGTGTGCTTTTGCTCAAAAGAATAGTAAGTGTTCTCTTGGAATGTTTTTTTTTATAAATGTCTGCAATATATATGAGATAATTTATTTATCATTATTGAAAATGTAATACTGATACACAGCCTTCTGTTGTAAGTCACCACGTCTCTGATTTTTTATATAGTTCTGGGTGTTTTAAGAGAGGCCATGAATCTGATTAAAAATTCAGTAACTCGTCTGGCAGGACCTAGATGATGTAGAAGATGGGAGACGGTAGGTTTAAGAAAGTAATGGAGAGATAATTCTAGATAGAAGGAAGAGAGGGACACCTTGAAAGGAATGGTCATAATGAGTGTTACTAAAAAGAAGGATCTCACTTACAAGAAGCCCTAAGCTCACTGAAGAGAC
>NC_061108.1:111263622-111266122 GCF_015104395.2 Macrobrachium nipponense
TATTATATATATATATATATATATATATATATATTTATTTATATATATAGGAAAAGACTACATATATTCAAGCATCATAAACTTAAATAAAATTACACACACATCGAAATTTATTTCACAATTTTCAGTGAAGATGGTGTGTAAATTAAAACAAAAAGTGGAATAATACCCAAAATACGGTTAATGTTACTTCATGCAAAATTTTGTTAGCTTAGTGGTTGAATAGCTACAACGTATTGTCATTAAAACCTGGTTTCATTGGATGTAAAATTGCCGTGCAATAAGGTCCGGTTTTACGCAGCTGTATGCAGGATTTTAAGGTGCAATATATGATAATTTAATTTCTCCCCCAAAACACGAGGCGTTTATTTTTTCAGACCGATTTTGTGCTATGTTAGTTTTGGCCGCTGTTGTTGCAGCAAACTACGTATTTATGTGATACCCAGCATTTAACTCTAACACTTTCATTTTGCCCTATTTTGAAAACTGCAGAGAGAGAGAGAGAGAGAGAGAGAGAGAGAGAGAGAGAGAGAGAGAGAGAGAGAGAGAGAGAGAGAGAGCAGGGTCTTCTATGTCCAAGTAACCTCTAGCTAAACACGATCCACAAGTTTATGGCCACTTGGCTATGCATTTATACTTTTCATCCATTATTCTTCGGATGAAACATACGTACGATCTTGTGTTTTTCACCCAGTACGACTATCGTTTATGCAGCGACACAAGTTGGTAGTAGGGCTTTTACGTATGAAGCAACAGAAGACTAAATAAAAGAAGTGGTGAAATACACTCAAGACAAAACACAGTATATATAATCATGTGTCGTTAAAATGCTCTTCCTGTCGTCCGAGAGGTAAACAATATCAATTAAAATGACACCCCAAAACTCCATCCTAATATATCGTCCAACTATCTACTACCTAAAATTTCATGGGAGGTTATGTGTCCTCAGAGAGGTTTCATACTACACAGTGTGAGGTCTTAGCCATCTTGAACAGTTTGCAGGAAAAGAGGCCCCATGAAAATATTTGCCGACTCAAAAACAAAATTTGAATCGACAGCACAGGAAACAAGCCATGCCTATGCAATCGAGCGAGACGTTATCAAGGACATCAAATAGTCACCATAAGATGCTGGAAAAACCAGACAGGTAGTACTTAAATAATTAAGGAAGCCATTGTTTACCAAAAAGTTCCACATAATCCTTTACAGCCATAATACAAGTGAATTTTATGATCCAATGCAGTGAAGTTGTAAAAAATACCATATGATCTGTAAATAATGGTTTTTATATTATTTACTTTTGTGTAAATATGTTATATCTCAAAACGATAATGCCAAGGAAATAGTTTTACATTTATTTCTATTGATTCAGAAACAATTGCATCATATCCCTCTCCTTGCATAACAAATTACTTGTTTCTTTAGTTACTGTAAAAATTAACGTTTCATTACCATTTAAAGGATGTCAAAATTGTTACGTTGACATTACCAGCATAACTTCTCATAATCTCAACCTCTTTCCCACACATACGGACAGACACACGCATATATATATATATATATATATATATATATATATATATATATATATATATATATATATATATATATATATATATATATACATATATATATATATATATATATATATATATAATATATATATATATATATATATATATAATTCATAGCCTCTCCGGCACCATGAGATATTTATGCAAGCTTTGAGAAACGGGAGGTCAGGAAGCCGAGGCTCGTAAACTGCAGGGAAACCTCCGGAAGCAAACATACATGTTCAGTTCTGACTTATCACTTCTTACCGGAACTCTTTCGCCACTAAACTTTCCGAATGAATTGCAGAGGTTTGTCCCTTCTGCAAACAGTAGTTTCGCCGAGTCACATAAAACAGACGTCCTATTTTATGCTGAATTTATGACGATCATTTCACTCATTTTTTTATGCTGTCGTTGCCTAGAGTGTTTAAATGAATTGCTTGGGAATTCTTGCGAGAAATCTATGTTTTATTTCAAATGGAACTGAAACTGGCAAAATGCTCATGCATACCGGTTTTGTATGAAAGCTGTTTTATATGTATTTATATATATATATATATATATATATATATATATATATATATATATATATATATATATGTATGTATGTCTATGTGTGTGTGTGTGTGTGTGTGTTCCTGAATGATCTTAGGTGGCTTTCCTTGAATTCAGTTAACGATGAAGTGCCTTTTAACTTACAATTTTATTCTTAAATGTACGTCCAAGGACACTGTCGTCTCTCAGAGATGACAGGTTATGTGTGAAATAATTTCGCAAATATTCACTTACATATACAATGACCATGCGTGATGAAAAGTCATGCTTTCTTCTAATCACATAGCGTATTTTTGTTTGCTTATTAACCACGACAACAATTCACATATCTAAAGTGAAGCAAAACATTTACGTAATCATCCAATCATAGAATCCTGTGATATATAAAGTTA
>NC_061108.1:111271122-111283622 GCF_015104395.2 Macrobrachium nipponense
ACATCGCAAAAAAAAAAAAAAAAAAAAATAGAATTCAACTGTCTTAATATCATGTTTTTTTTTCAGTATTTTGCCACTTAATTGCATTAAATTCTCCCGTCGGAAAGCATAAAAAACTCTCTCTCTCTCCTCTCTCTCTCTCTCTCTCTCTCTCTCTCTCTCTCTCTCTCTCTCTCTTCTCTCTCTCAACTCTCTCTCTCTCTCTCTCTCTCTCTCTCTCTCTCTCATCTAACATCGGTATTTCGACCTCTAATTTTCTTTGTTAAACTTTTGGTAAGTTACTTGTAAGTTAGTTGTAGTTGACTTAGAAATACTTATTATTTCGAATCACGTAAGGTGTTTGAATGACTCATCAAAGCTCAGGGACAAATATTATAAGTTCCATCTAAAACGAATATTCTCAGTAACTTTTTTATTGTTTTATTTCTGATTGTTTTGTTATCAGATGTATAACGTGTCAAAATTGTATCGTTTATTTTACGTTGCTAGTGTTCTAGTTATATTAAATGTGTGGAAAAATTCCAGACTTTTCATGATGACATAAGAAAAGGAATAGGAAACCGAGACAAGTTGCTATTCATTACCTATGTCCTTCACCTAGAGAGAGAGAGAGAGAGAGAGAGAGAGAGAGAGAGAGAGAGAGAGAGAGAAAGACAGAGAGAGAGAGAGAGAGAGAGAGAGAGAGAGGTATATAACATGAAACAAGTGTAGTGATTACGTGATTTACTGTAAATTCACTGTTTGCCGTCCATCGTCCACATTAGTAGCTTCGGTACATTGTTGACTTTTTTTCCTTAATTACCTGTGTTGCGATATTGGTTATTTTTGTTTATCGGTTTTAATTCTGTTATTTTCATTGTTGTATTTATTCTTATTATGCAAGTCTTAACTGCACGTATTGGTTTGGATAATAAATGTACACACACACACAACACACACACACACACACACACACACACACATATATATATATATATATATATATATATTATATATGTGTGTGTGTGTGTGTGTGTGTGTGTGCGTGTGTCTGTGTGTGTGTACATTTATTATCCAAACCAATACGTGCAATTAAGACTTGCATAATAAGAATAAATACAACAATGAAAATAACAGAATTAAAACCGATAAACAAAACTACCCAATATCACAACACAGGTAATTAGGGAAAAAAAGTCAACAATGTACCGAAGCTACTAATGTGGACGATGGACGGCAAACAGTGAATTTACAGTAAATCGCGTAATCACTACACTTGTTTCATGTTATATACCTCTCTCTCTCTCTCTCTCTCTCTCCCTAGGTGAAGGACATAGGTAATGAATAACAACTTGTCTCGGTTTCCTATTCCTTTTCTTATGTCATCATGAAAAGTCTGGAATTTTTCCACACATTTAATATAACTAGATCACTAGCAACGTAAAATAAACGATACAATTTTGACACTTTATACATCTGATAACAAAACAATCAGAAATAAAACAATAAAAATGTTACTGAGAATATTCGTTTCAGATGGAACTTACAATATTTGTCCCTGAGCTTTGATGAGTATTCAAACACCCTACGTGATTCAAAATAATTAGTATTTCTAAGTCAACTACAACTAAAACTCTTGTTGACAGAAGCGATAATAGATCAATAAAGTATATAAATTTACGAATTTAGTATATAAATAGTAATCCTTAAACCTAAGGCCGTGGTCAAGAAGCTTACAAGGTTTAACAGCGTCAAATTTCCTAACGGTCAATTTTCATGGCTCTATAATGAAGCCTATATCATCTCGAAAACCAAAGCTCTTAAAACAGAGACTCTGAATTAGAACACCTTATGTAAGAGACCCAAATTAATTCAGTATGGACAAATTTATCTAGTCTCGTATTCAAAGGACTTTTAGATCTTCCCAGGAAAAGCTAATTAGCACGCAGTTACTTTTCTTTGATATGTAAATATACTGAAAAACAATGGAGACAGTGAAGGCATTCTGACTAAGCCAGCCTTATGCCCTGCTGTTAAGTACACAGAGAGAGAGAGAGAGAGACGCACACATGATAATGAAATTCACCTACATGGGTCGGTTAGCAGTCAGGTAATAGCTTTGACTGGGTGACTTGCTTTTCTCTATACGCTTCAACAAATCCCCTGCTCTCAAAGAATCCTTTAATTAGATACTGGTTAATGATAAAGAGTTATTATCATTAGTTTTACTACAGTGTTTTTACAAAAGCACCATCTAAAAAGAATCCAGCCGTAAGAAGCTGAAGACAGAATATTATTTCTTTCACCTCACAATTCAAATAAACCACGTCATTTTCTCATGAGATGTTCATAAACCTCTGGTGAAGAGCCCTTCCTAGTTAAGACCATCAGGACTGAACCTAAGTCCGCTTAATTTCTTTTCATTGAACGGGGATTACACTGTGATCCTCTACGTCATGTACAAGGAAAATGGAGTGCTGTTGCCGATTTTAAACGAAAAACTATTTTCCTTCACTTCTATGAAATCGTGTATCCTAATTAAACATCTATGAAAGCAACATGAATTCCTTTATCCAGATTGAACATCTATGAAAGCAATGTCAATATGTTAAGCTTTTGCCGTAAATTTTATTATTGTTATTCTAGTTATTATTATGCCAACATTTGTCACTGACCATTATTTTATCACTGAACTGATCGTATACGTCGCCTTAGGCTAATATTTAAGCTTTTTAATACAGGAAATTATATCAGAAAAAGTACATATCAAGTGTTTTCTCTGAATGCAGGTTAGAAAGGTAAGAATACAAAAGGGTAAAATATAAAATATGAAAGTAAGCAATAAAAACAATACAGAAAAAAACCCAAATATTTAATTTGCGTTGAGGTATACAAAACAAAACCGTGAATACCACACTACTTCGTATAGGAATAAGAGTATAAGAAAATATAAATTCTCAGAAACCGAACGACGGAGATTATAAAAAGAACTAAAAGTAGCGTAGCCTATAGCCACTAAAGTTATTGTTCATAAACCAGCACGAATGGTCTCCTGTCGCAACAGTACACAAAGTTTGTCATGCGGTGAGTAGCAATGAACCACCCAACCCATTTGTTTGCAGGAAGGTGATTTTTTAGTACGAGTTACAACCATTTACTATTCCGACATCCTACGACTGATGTGCAAGAGAGTAATATGTTCAGGGGGATATGTAGAATAAATCGCTTGTCAAAGGGGTAAAGGATCGTTAAAACTTGTGTGTGTGTGTGTGTGTGTGTGTGTGTGTGTGTGTGTGTGTGTGTGTGTGTGTGTAATGTAACCTTGTTATTTTCTGTTATTTTAGGATAAACCTAATTTGTGCTCACAAAAATATATATTTTTAATGTTATTTTCTCTCCTGTTTCAGCAAATATACGACTAAACTTTGGAATTTTCTCCTGCCAATAACTGGGCATATTTACATCCGACTTCTTTTACTTTTTTTTTCCATCTGACTTTTATTAACAATTTAGCAGGATATTGGAATAATCGAACTCCATTTAAATTAGAACTAACATCTCGAAATGTGATGATCTTTAAAATAGGAATTTGAATGCCAATCACGCAGGAATGATTAACTCTAGTTTCCAGCTCCGTGTGCGCAGTTGCAAGTGTATTTCCTGTAGCCATTTTGAATTAGAATATGAATATAAAAATATAGAAGAAATTTAAATTATATAGAACAAGGAAGACAACTGGCGGCCTAATTTGCATCATACGAATCAACAATGCCCAGATTATGGTTAACGGCAGTCTCGAATCTTTATGGCTTATATGTTACTGAATTCTCTCTCTCTCTCTCTCTCTCTCTCTCTCTCTCTCTGTACACGATAATTACTTTTCTGAGTGTTAGGCTAAAACCAATTTCTGGCAAGGAATTAGCAACACATATGTTGCTTAAAGGAAAAAAACTTGCCACTGAGAGATGTAAATGTCGTTACTTAGGTCTTACTAACCCTACATGGAAAACATCGGATACTCCTGTGAGCTTCCATATACTACATGCATGATTTTTCTGAAAACTATTGATTCTTACAGAGAGCGTTTTGATGGCATCGCCTATTTCCCTTCCAAGTTAATACAAATTTATGTAATGCCGTGATTTAGCCCATTTCTATAACCCAATTGCTTGTTCTCTATCAATTTCGTTATCTTCAGGTCCCGTTCTCTCTTCCAGTATACAAACTACACTGAACTTATTGTTTTACAAGAGTTTTCATCATTTGGCTTTATAACATACCAACTGTCCTTAGATTACCAAGTACTATTTAGGTAAAAATATCCATTTAAAACTTTAAAAAAACTGCATTTTTTTCATTTCCGAGCTGCGTGTCTCTTTTTCTGAGAAAAAGACTAAAGATTAACTTTAAGCATATCAGTAGTAGGTAAATGGGTGGGTTTACACTTGAACTTGAGTAAGATATATATGATTATATATATATATTAATATATATATATATATATATAATATATATATTATATATATATATATTTTAAGAGTTTTTTTTTTTTTTTTTTACGCTCAATCGTAAAATAGATTAAGGTTACAAATTGTGTTCAACTAACTTAACTGAAGGCTATGCTCGTTTTAATTAGACCAGTAATATCATCTATTAGATACATACTGACAACACATGACTCCAAAAATGGCCGAAAAGCATCCTTTTGTGGCACTGCCGTAAGGGACTTCCCTTTTTACATATACTCTATGTAGAAATAAGTAGCTGATATCTACGAAAATAAAGTAAGGTTAGGAACTGAACATATTAAGAGTAACAAGTCTAACTTCTTTCTCCCTGTCTTTATTTATCTGTCGCCAAAATCATACCTTGTTTCACAAAACCAAGAAACGAAGAACAAGAATAACAGAAGAGAAACCAACTACAATAAATTTAGAATGCACTGTAACTTTGCATCTGCTTTCGGTTACCAAGAAAAAAGAAACCACGCATCATGTTCCGTTTCCAAAAAAATCACAGTTCCTTTTCCACGAAACTGATAATGATCTCATACATAACACAAGGGATTGGGTTCGGGGCGGAAAACTTATAAAATAAAATTTTAAAAATTAAAAGGGGAAGAGGGGAGAGACACAAACAGAGAGGGACACAGAAAAAAAGGCTGTGCTTTGTGCACACTCCTATAAATAAATAAATAAGAAAATAAATAAATAAATATATATATATATATATATATAATCGAATAATGCATTCGATATTTGCCCACTTCTCACAGATTATTGGTGCTGTTTGAGACGTTGTGAAAGAGATTTACCGGTCTGTCCGTAACAGACTTTATCACACTTTTTGCAATGAATTTCATATATGCAGCCTGGAAGATATTTAGGAGAATTTTGTATTACTAAACTCTTGACATTAATATTACTGAAAACAATATTTATGTTAAAAAGCTTCAAAATTCTAGGAATATCTAAAAACCCTTCAACATACGGTAATTTCAAAATGTTTTGCTTACTATATTCAAGTTTGTCATTAGTTAAATAAAAAAAAATTTCTAGCTCTTTTCCATGCCATATCTTCAAAAGTCCTTGGGTATTTAAGTTTCAATGCAATATCATAAATAGTTTTAATCTCGGCGTCAATAAACTGCAGGCTACAGACACGTAAAGCCCTTAGGAACATCCAAGAAAAAAAAGAGAATTTAACATTTTGATGGTGATTGGAGTAGTAATGAACAAAAGAGGCAACGTTAGTTGATTTCCAAAAGACTGAAAAGGTGAAATTTCTATCATTTCTATGGACAATTACATTAAGAAAATTCAAATTACAATTTCTTTCTTCCTCTACAGTAAATTTCATAGAAGGGACTAAATTATTGAGATTATTAAGGAATTCCTGGAGATTTTCGTGAACTGGCCAAATACAAAACATATCATCCACATACCTAAACCATGTAACTTTTTGGGGCAAAAGTTTTGTCTCAAAAAATTCCATGTAAATATTGCTAAGGACAGGAGATAAGGGATTACCCATAGCCATGCCATACTTTTGTAAAAAAAATTCCCCATTAAAATAAAATTTACTATCTTTGATACATAACCTTATGAGACTAATGAGGTTTGCTATAGTTAAGGGAATATCATGACGTTCTAATTCATGCTCCAAATATTCAAGTAAATCATCTACAGGCCCTTTTGTATGTAAAGAGACAACATCAAAACTAACTATATTAAAATCAAAATTCAAATTTAAACTATTCAATTTGTATATAAAATCAACACTGTTTTCAACATTAGTGTTAGAAATGTTTCCTACCAAAGGTGTAAGAATTTTTACAAGCCATTCAGATAAATTATACGTAACTGAGCCCAATGAACTAATGATTGGTCTATTGGTCTGATAGGGTTATTGATTCTGTGTGTCTTGACTAAACCATACATATAAGGTAGGGAGGCATATTGCGGTGTAAACTATTTAATTAAATGGTCCAATCCCTTCAGAATTACCTGTGATGGAAGGTTTTTAGATATTCCTAGAATTTTAAAGCTTTTTAACATAAATGTTGTTTTCAGTAATATTAATGTCAAGAGTTTAGTAATAAAAAATTCTCCTAAAGATCTTCCAGGTTGCATATATGAAATTCCTTGCAAAAAGTGTGATAAAGTCTATTACGGACGGACCGGTAAATCTCTTTCACAACGTCTCAAACAGCACCAATATTCTGTGAGAACTGGGCAAATATCGAATGCATTATTCGTACACATAAGAGATTTAGATCATCCTATTAACTGGAGTCAAGCAAGAGCCTTAATCCCATGTAATGACACAGTTAAAAGGAAGATCATTGAATCTTGTTTCATCAAGTCAAATAATGGAAATGTTATAAATTTAAGTCTTGGTTTAATTAAACTTGATGCCTCCATAATGAAAAAAGTTGTAGGAAAATATAAGCAACAAAATTAATATATTCAGTTTCTACATGTTTTGGACTGTAAAGATACTTTGTAGTTTCTGTTCGGGTTAATTCTATGTTTTGGTTTGTGACTGTATGATATCCGATAATCTTGGATTATCTCTTTAACTTTTAACCTTTTGACAATTAACCATCTGGTATGTTTGATCTGTTGTTCACCAGATAACTTTCTCTCCAATTGTATTTCATTCGTTTCTTGACAATGTCTTAGTAAAGACGAAAGCGTTTGGATTTCTGACTATCATTTTCCTGTGGTATTCGCTTATTTAATGAAGTCACGTGCATCTATTGTGATTTTTTAAGCATATAGATCCTATATATGATATATAAATATATATATTATAGATAGTATATAATATTCATATATATATTATATATATATATTATATATAATAGTTATATATTTTTAGTATAGACATAGATAAGATATAATATTTATATATTTTTATATATAGATATATATTATTAATTCCAAAACAGTTGGTACAAAATTCTTTAAATCTCCTATATATAGATATTATTATAATATATCATATATAATTCCTAAAATAATAATTGGGTATCTAAAATTCGATGCTAAAATATATCTATATGATATATATATGTATATCTATATATATATATATATATATATATATAAATAGATATATATATATTATATATTTATTTATTTTTATATATATATATATATATATATATATATATATATATATATAGTATATTAAGTCCAAAACAGTTGGGTACAAAATTCGTTAAATATATATATATATATATATATATATATATATATATATATATATATATATATATATATATATATATATATATATATATATATATATATATATATATATATATATATATATATATATATATATATATATATATATATATATATATATTATATATATATCATATAACTGACGAATTCCATGTAGTCTATGAAGAATTCTGAAATCTGTATACAAGATTTTAAAAATATTAGAATTATAATGACATGAAAAGCTAGCGGTAAAATCTTGAACGTCTGATAAAAAATGAAAAACAAAAGTATGCAGTCCAAAATTTGAAATTAAATGAAAAATGATAATATATAATCGTATACATTAAAACAAAAACAAAGGAAGAGAGAAACAAATTTTTAAAGTCTAAAAGAACAGAAATTTGATGGTCATTTCATTGTTATAAAAGAGTTCGTCTCTTTGTAGCTCACTTGGTATTTTTTTTCTTACCGAATTAACTTGTGAAATTTTTTTCTAGAGACCCTATTCTCTTTTAAGTAAACTTGTAAATGATAAAACACAGAGTAATTCAGACTCTAACGAATGCAGTAGTTACTGAAAATTTTCATAATAATGCGTTTGGGAAACACAGCCATAAGATTGACTTATGTTAAATACTTAGTTGTTTTAGGCATTTTTCCCATTCATTTCAATAAATTATCATTAAGAATTTACTCATGTGATCTCATAAAAGAGCAAAAAACTTCCACGAATGAATATTTGTACCAAAAATCTTTTTTGCTGATCCTGTGCGCAAAAAAGGATTCTCTCTCTCTCTCTCTCTCTCTCTCTCTCTCTCTCTCTCTCTCTCTCTCTCTCTCTCTCTCTGTAATAAAACCTACTCATGCGCGCACACAAAGACAAGCAATCAGTTTAAAAAGTTCCCGCTTTAACAAACGGTGTTAGGAATTTGGTTAAAAAAACGCAGTTCTTTTTCCTGCTGGGATGTTTATGTTCCCCAAACACACAAGGGCATTTTTCGGTACCGAAATATACTGTCGTCACCTAAGGCAATTAGACCAAAAATAATGGGAATGAGGGAATGGTATTTTTTTGCTGCTTTTCCTCGCGTCACATCATTAACTCCATAGTGAAATATCTGAGCAAAAAATCATGCCCCTAGGTTTTGAGGGTAATAAGGTTAAATATGCATGGAAATTTTTAATGATATCCTCATCATATTTCCTCCATTATATTTCCCTAAAAGCCTCTCGGGCATCGTTAAATAAGGCCCCGTTATTGGCGGTTTCTGAGGTGATGTGTGGGAGTGTGAGTTTGTGCAACCCTTCGATAAAAAAAAAAAAAAAAATTAAAAAGAAGGTTAATAGCTTTCCCTCATATTGAAGGCTGTTACTATGTACAAATTCCACAGAATGAGTTTTAGGGATTTTTTAAGTTAATTTAACTCACTGAAAGGTGGTGTTGATGATTAATAATTAATACTTTATGATAAAGTCATGCTTCAAACTCAATTTCAAATAATCATGCAGCCTAGAATTAAATTCGGTATTTTAAATAAATTTGTTGCTCGCGTTATATTTTATACATTTTAATTTTCTCGTTTTATTTCACTGTTGCTAAAAATAAAAACTGTGTCAATTTGTCTTATTCCAGTACTAAACAGATATCGTAGGACACATACTCGTTGTAAGAGAATAAATAATAGCAAAATTCATCGATAACATTAATACGGCATATATGCGTGTCTTAATGGAAGAGTTTGGTATATTTTGAAGGATACTGCGGTATTAGTGGACTTAGATGTTCACATTACGGACCAACTTTCAGCAATATTTTGTAGGCCAGTATAACTTGGATACCATTGCATATCAATTATAGTCACATATGGTGAAACAAATTCTCTCTCTCTCTCTCTCTCTCTCTCTCTCTCTCTCTCTCTCTCTCTCTATCTCATCGCTCTCTCTCATCTTCATCTCTCTCTCTCTCTCTCTCTCTGCATAAAGAATTAACGTTTCTAGTATAATGTTGCAAATGTGACTATTTAATTAGTCATAAATAAAAAGTTGTAGCCATCTAACGAGAATAAATTTTGAGAAACTTGTTTTAAACGGTCACTTATTCAGAAAAATTAAGCCTAATGTGAAATTTACGTATTTATAGAGAATTAATCTTATTACTGTAGGAAAATGACCCTGCATAACATTGGCTTTATGATATTCTTTATGTTAAGAATTAGCTTAACTGAATCAAGTCAGTGACTCACGGATATAGGAACCCACGTTGAGGGACCCAGAACAACCAAATGAAAAACTGTACAAGAATATGATCAAACTGAAAATACACTGCGATGTTTAAGGCTCAACTCTTTAAAGATCGGCGATTTGTAACTCCTCATAAGGAGACAAAGAAATGTCAAAAAATTTATTTTTCTCCTCTGTTTTGCAAATCACTATTAAGGAGACTTACAAGCATAACTAATTTTCCTCCTCGATTTCTTAAGAAACTCGCATGTAACTATAAAAAACTGAATTTTATTATCAAAAACTTATATTTTCAAAAGAGAGATTTCCATTAGGTCTTTAAAGAGTGTCATAAGAAAAAACTAAAGATGAAACAGCTCGAAAGAAGATACATATACTGTAACAGGAGCCCCTCTTCAACAGAAATGAAAGGAAAAAAAAAACTGTGATGATTCGACCTTCAAAGGATTAAACAAGATGAAAGGATAAAACTCAATACCTGCTATGGAAAAGAGTATATGGCAAATAAGTGAAGAAAGAATAAGGTTACTCATCTCTACAAAGGATCCATTACTGATTTATCATTTGAAAGATATCAGAAATTCAACTAGACTCAAACCGTAACAATTCTTCGATCATCTTGAGAAAACCTTTTGGGGATTTCTGGGAGGGTTAACATAAAGAGACCCGGCTCGGCCAACGCGGAATCAGAGGAATTTATTTCTGGTGATAGAAATTCATTTCTCGATATAATGTGGTTCCAATCTCACGATAAGCTGTAGGTCCCTGTGCTAGGTGACCAATTGGTTCCTAGCCACGTAAAAATATTTAATCCTTCGGGCCAACCCCTAGGAGAGGTCTTAATCAGCTCAGTGGTCAGGTAAAACTAAGATATACTTAACTTAACATAGAGAGAAAAAATAGCGTTACAATTAATTCAGAGAAAACTGCCATGAAACATGACAATGTTTGTTTTCAGTAAGTTCGACGTACGGATGATTACAAAAACAGAAATATAATGTATTAGACTGAGGCTTAAGTGAATATTCATATTTTAAGAATGTCTATTATAAATAAAGAATATTGAACTTTTTTTTATGAAAATGGCTACTCAGCGTCTCTGCAAAGCTAGAAGAAAACTAAACAAAGGAATGTTCAAAGTGTGCGCTGCATCTGAAGGAAACTACTGAATAATTAAGGAGTGTTAGATAAAAAAAATAATGAAAGTATGTTGAAAACGCCAAAAGCTTACTAAGCAATTCATAAGCTTCTACACCACCTTATGCAAAGAGGGAATAATTTCTGCAAGTATGCTTCGATTCTTACGCTGGTAATATATATGTATGTATGTATTTATGTATATATATAAATATATATATATATATATATATATATATATATATATATATATATATATATATACATACATACATACATACATAACATACATACATACTACATACATACATATATATACATATACTATATATATATATATATATATATATATATATAATATGTATATATATATATGGTATATATATATATATATATATATATATATATATATATATATAAAAGTGTGTGTGCGTGTGTTGAAGTTTTGCATATGCACTGTAATGGGTAATATATAGAAATCAAATATTCCATGAAGCCTGAATCACATCAAAGCAATGTCATATACAATATATATATTTATAATATATATATATATATATATATATATATATATATATATTATAAACTACAACTGGACCTAGTAAACATTTGAGTCAATTGTTCAGAAAAAACACAGTAACCAATGGTTTCGACGCCGACTAACGAAAACAAATAATTTTGGCAAGTCATCTCAAGAACCGGAAGTTATGCAATGTCTAATTTTTTTTAATTCTATTTCTCGAATGCTCGTCAGAAATAGTAACTGCAGATATGGAACATATAGCAAAGAGCTAATTAATACGAAAAGTATATGAATAAATCAAGGTACTATCCCTCAAAGATAAAAGCATTGTGAAATCAATTCTAACTACGGACGGTATAATTAAATTCACTAGAATAACACGTCAATGTGATGTTCAAAAGACTAATTAGTACAACTGGATGCCATAAGCAGCAATAGAGTACGCCTAAGTTTAACTACATATAGAAACTTGTTGAAGTTTCTACAAATTTTCTCTTTCCCTTACAATAAAATGCATTGACTTTCTCACCTTCACTACCGACGGGGCTCTGTAGCGCCCTCCCATAGGCTCCTACTATTTAACCCCTTACTTGACCTCCATCCCACTTCCTTTTTTCCATCAGTCAGTGAGTTTTCTCCCCGTTTCACTTTTAGATCCTTTTACTTCATCCCATTTATATTCTGGGTCGCTTTATCTTGCCGACCAACCATTCCAATTCCCTCTCTTCACTGTCCGAAGGGGAGAATTGACTACCAGTGACCCAGTGCTTGGCTTTGTAGATAGATTTTTATGACTCAATCATTCCCTCGTTCATTCATTAGAATCTTCCTTACAACCTCAGTTCTTCGAAATATGATTTGTGTCTGGATGAAATTATCAATTT
>NC_061108.1:111288622-111306122 GCF_015104395.2 Macrobrachium nipponense
TGTAGTGCTCTTAAAAACATGGATGCAAACACTGATCTTTTAACCTTATTGTTTTGTCCAGAATAGAAATGTACATAGGAAGAAATAGTAGGTTTTCTGTATACACTATACTTAAACCCACTACTATTTCTCCGTATAAGGACATCCAAAAAGGGTAGGCATTCATCTTTTTCTATTTATGAATGCCATCAATGAACTGAAAAAAGATAAAGTTATACACATGACAAAAGCAGATAAATCAGGTGCCCTAGTAATTTTAAACAAAAATGAATACATAGAAAAAATGGAAAGTCTTTTGGGTGATAATAGCACTTATAAAGAATTAAATAAGAACCCGATAGAAAGTGTGAATAGTGGTTTCAATAAAAAAAGTGAAAAATCTGTTAAAAGGTAACTAAAGCCTTATAAAGAAGGTGTGTGTGACCTCTCCATCGCTACCGTATATGTATGGTACGATAAAAACCCATAAAACAAACTTCCCTGCCAGACCAATTATTAGCTCAGTGGGTTTCACATCTTATAAATTAGTTAAATATTTAGTGGATATCCTTAACCCATTGGTAGGTAACATCTCTAAGGCCAATATTAAGAATAATGTGGACTTGATAGATAAACTAAATAGTGTAAAAGTTAGTGAATCGAAACTTGTGAGCTTTGATGTAGTATCTCTATTCACAAAAGTGCCTATTGATGATTTATTGGTGTTTCTATCGGAATTATAGAAAACGAACAACTGGATATTCCATTTTCTAAAAGCACTTAATTGAGCTAATAAAATTATGTGTTAAAGACTGTAAATTTGAATTCAATGGAAAATTCTACTCACAAAATTTTAGTATGGCAATTGGAAACCCTCTGTCCCCTTTGCTAAGTAATTTATATATGGAATTTTTTGAAAGAAAATTTTAAATAATATAATTCCAGGCAATGTACCTTGGTTTAGATATGTTGACGACATAATTTGTGTATGGCCAGGGAACGAAGATGTAAATAACTTTTTTGCCAGGTTAAATCAATTAGTACCATCAATTAAATTTACTATGGAAATAGAAAAAGATGAATGCCTACCCTTTTTGGATGTCCTCATACGGAGAAATATAAGTATAGTGTTTACAGAAAACCTACTAATATTTCTTCCTATGTACATTTCTATTCTGGACAAAAACAATAAGGTTAAAAGATCAGTGTTTGCATCCATGTTTTTAAGAGCACTACAGGTATGTAGCCCAGAATATATAGATGAGGAGAAAGATAAGATTCGGAATACAGGCAAGAAACTGAAATATCCAGATAATGTACTAAACAATGCATTAAAAGCGGCAAAAAAGACCATGTATCAAAATCAAAAAGAACCTTACAACAACAAAAATTTGCTTGTACTACCTTATAATAGTAATATGAAAGATATCCCACATCTCCTGAAGAATTTTGGTGTTAATGTAGTTTTTAAAAACAATAAAACAATGAAACAGGTACTTATTAAGAACTCCCCCGACAATGCTAAAGGATGTGTATATAAAATCCCGTGTAAGTCTTGGGACAACTTTTACATTGGTCAAACGGGGAAAGCACTGGAAAAAAGAATAGAACAACATAAACAATGTGTGAGATATGCACAGGGAAATAGTGGTATATTTGTACATGTTAGTGAGAACAGCCATGCTATTAACTGGGAAGGGGCAAAAAAGCTGGTGTGTTCTAATAATGCATTGGAAAGGAATATCATTGAATCTAGTTTTATAAAAGAAAGTTACAACAATAATATGAACATCAGTCAAGGAATGTATAAACTTGATCCTTTAATATCAAAAGAAATTTGTAAACTGTTTAAATTTTAAGGTAGGCTGTAGAGATATATGAAAAATAGGATTATTATATTTGTAAACACAGTAAAGGAGGGAGTAGTGGTAATGAGATGTTCAACCCCGCCTCCCTGACACCTGTCAGGTGTGGACTTGTATCCTAAACGGTAGTATCCCTTGAGAATTTATTGTAAATTTTAGCCAAATGATTTTTGAAAGCCACTCCTACCTTGACACCTGCCTGTGGATGGATCTGCAGTCTCAAACGGTTGTGTGTATGTTCGTCAGTACTGTCTTTGTAGTATATATACTCGTGAATTCTAATACTATGTATCAGTCCTTTGTCAATGGCTTGAAAATAAAGCCGAAACGGGTCAGGACCTACACCCTGTCTCTTATTTTTCACCTGTGGATATGTGTGATAAATGAATCACGTGCTAAAGTGATTATAATCATATATATATGTGTGTGTATATATATATATATATAATATATATATATATTATATATATATATATATATATATATATATAATATATATATATATATATATATATATATATATATATATATATATATATATATATATATATATATATATATATATATATATATATATATATATATACAGGGTGTCTCAAAAAATGTACTCACTCGTGATATTGTGATATTCCTAATGACATGTTTCGCGACGTTTGCGAATCCCTTGGTGCGCGTTATCATCGTTGTCTGGACAATAATGGTCATCAATTTGAACATTCGCAAACATGATTCTTCAAACACATTTGTCTCATGTATTCGATGCTATTTCATTTCGCTCTATGTCCATAAATAAAGGTTTTTCTCATAATTCTAAGAGTGAGTACATTTTTTTGAGACACCCTGTATATATATATATATATATATATATATATATATATATATATATATATATATATATATATATATATATATATATATATATATATATATATATATATATATATATAATATATATATATATATATATATATATATATATATATATATACATATGTATATATATCTACGTATATATATATGTATATGCATAATACGCACACGCCCAAATACAATATACGATAACCCATACGGCTCCCACTGCAAACTAAATCCAAATGTAACGTGTGTGGCATGTAAACTAATGATCAAATATAAAGTACATTCAGTTCGGGTAATTTTCAGCCAGACGACTTTGATCTCATTCCCTTCGTATCAGAATGCAACATTCAACACGCTACAGTTCTGTATTAAAGTAGCACTTCTACTTAGGCCTTGTTGGAGTGAATCTCAGCGGGCCTTTCCTCTATATCACTGGCGATTACTGTGTGATCGGCACCGTTAAATTTGCTTTAATTTTCTAATGAAAAAAGCTATATCGTATTCTTTCCTTTTCGTTGATGATTAACATTTCAGGTTAAATTTTTCGACTGACTCATTTTATTTTTCATGAGATATTGCTTGGTGAATTCATTTGATTTTTTCATGCGAATAACGATCCAAAGGATAACAATTATAATTACCCCTACCATATATTACTTTACTATTGATATGGCGAGTTATTAATTGTGGTGAACCAAGTTGATCATCATACACTTCCTCTGAAACTGAGCGATATGCGAATATGCATACCACGATGATCAAGAGAGATCCTCACTGATACATACACAATAATTTTTCGAAAGTGAATAATACATTTTCGTGTGCCTGTGGGTGTTTCACTTTATTTATACCGGATTCAGAAATTCCAAAATAACCAAAGCCACTCCTACATGCTACAGATGAATGAACTTAGGGAAATGGAAGAAATAATGAAAATACAAACGATAAAAAGAAAATAAGACAGTTCATCGATAAAAATTAGATAAGGCCAACAACTTCACAAAGATGAGTTTGTAATAATGGGAATATAAAAAATGATAGCTTTTGAACAAAAATTAATGTCTCTACCAGTGAAGATGATAACTAAATCATTTCGTCAAGTACCCTATGGAAAAGTAGCCTATTCTCTTGATTTAAAGTTTGTTGTGAAACTGAGCATCAGTGGAATTCTAATGCTTCATCCAGAAATGCTGCAACAATAGCTCGAGCGCAGTGTTTCGAAAAAACTGGTTTCCATTTATAATCTCGAGCTGAATGAGGAGTGAACAATGACATTATAGCGCAATAAAACCCCATAAATCACTGTGAAAGTCAAAGACGTTTCGTCAAAATATTTAATACAATGATCTGTAGTGAATCTATTATTGCTATGGAAGTCAATGCTGAACGTCTTTACACTAGTTCAATAGGGGGTTTCACGAACAATTTACCTTAGTTTATGTTGACAATAGTTAAGAATAAAATGTAACTTTAACTGACTATATTTCATATGCATGTGCTTAAATGACTGCTACCAATGAAGAAATATAACTGAAACATGGTAATAAAAAAAATATATCCAAATAGCAAAAGTTCACCAGTACTTTGAAAAATAAAAATAAACTTAGAGAAACCTTTTAAATGAACATGGGGCTGGGGGAGGGATGGAGCAAGGAAATAACATTTGCATACTGCACTCTCTTATGTTTAACGCCGAATCACGCAACTAAGCCTTCATTTGTAAAGATCCTGAATTCTAATGCCACATCTGTATTAATCTAATGAAATGTCGAACCTGCAGAATCTGGGATCCAATTGCTGGCTGCCATACATGTCAACGACAGTTGAAAATCATTGCGAAAAGTTGTATTCAGGACACTTTAGTGACAAATGCAACTAAACTCCTATAGACGGACTGCCAAACCTTTAGATACATGGACAGACGGCACACCACCCGCCTACACTGGCTAAGTTATGGACATTTCCGTATATAGTTTCGTGGAATTCGGAATCACAATTCTTCCTTTTTTATATTATGACGCTTCCTACCATCTAGGACATATATTATTCAATTCATTCCCATATTTTATAATTTTTGAAAGTATCTTTCTGCAATCCATACGACCATAAATGGATGGCTTCTTCGGAATTACCAACAAGTTATGTTGCTAGAACAATCCATTTTAGTCATCGTTAAAATAACAGAATGTTGAACAAGGGACGTTTTGTGAAAATAAATCTTTTAGCCAAAACGAAAAAAAAAAATGGAAAATCGTACGCAGCCTTACTGAGACACGAAAGGAAAATCCAATAAAAGGCATAAATCGATGGCTAATCAAAAAAATCGGAGAGGGAAGGGAGAAATCTTCAAACCTTAACAGAATATTAACTGCCTTTCAAGACGTAACAGCGGTCTAGATGTAATGGTAAGCCCGAGCTATTTCCTCTGAAGTAAAGAAAAAAGGTATAAAAATTAAAGCATGCGTTTCCATCTATAGCCAAGTAAATATCAAAATACAAAAAAAAAAAAAATCTAAATACCAAAAGAACAAAATAAAAACACCAATAAGGTAAAGTAATCCAAGTATTGCAAATTACTGAACGGAATATAAACTCACACATATCCATATTATTTTTATAAACATTATTACCATAAAACTAATCTGTATTGTGTATATGTGGGACGCCTCTCTTAAGAATTGTATTTATCGTCGTGTTTCAGAACATTAGATAATTCCTTTATAACACATTCTCTTAAATGTTAGCAGTCTTTCAATGGCACTTAGGTAAGGTGAATCCACCTGGTTGTATATAACAAAACTCCAAAAAGACAACATAATATTATCAATTACTTCATAAAAACATTCCCAAATTAGATAACATGATAGAAGACAATACTACTATCTTTTTGTACTTTGCATACGCATTCTGAATTTTTAATAAAGCCGACAAAATATCGAAATAGCAACAGCTAAGGACTCATAAACTATCAATTCGTTTGTCTGAGGGAAATCAATTCTCCTGTCTTACCAGGTTCGTTCCATTAATTAACCTCATGGCGATTTTTGGTAACAACAGAAAGCCATTAGTTCCGGTGAAGGCTCTTTTAAAGCTAAACTTTATGTAACAGCTCTGAAAGCCTTACTTCTTAATGGCTAGCAGTGCATTTAAAATTCTGCTGACATAGCCAATGTAACCATTTCCTCTACAACGGTTGCAACACTATGATGATATTTCTATATCAACTCATAATAAGCAGCTGCATCGTTATTGTATTAATAGCACACGTTGCGCATATGGAAAGGAAATGGGGAAATGCAAAATGTATATATATAATATATATATATATAATATATATATATATATATATATATATATATATAGTACATGTGTGTGTAGAACCTACTTTTCATTTTTAGCAGATACATAGACAATTGTAATAGCCTTAATGTCCTCTTTACTTCTTGAATTCTTCGGGCTTTTTTTGGAATGCTTGATACTTTAAAACCTTAAAATCCAAGTTCAAATAAATATAAAGAAATTAAGATGCCCGGTAGCGGAAAACGCACCCACGATTGCATAATCACGACAAGGTTAGGTTGCCGACCAGACCACGAGTAGCTGGTCAGGTCTGCATCGTGACCTTGTCCTGATTTTAGTATCGTGAGTTGGTTTTCCGCTACCGGACGTCATAAGTTCTTCATATTTCTTTGAACCTGGATCTTAAGGCTTTATAGTGACTAGCGTATCCAAAAAAGCGCGGCGAATTCGAGATGTTAAGAGGGCATTGTGACTATTACAATTACACACACACACACACACACATATATATATATCTATATATATATATATATATATATAATTTTATATATATATATAATATATATATAGATATATATATATGTGTGTGTGTGTGTGTGTGTGTGTGTGTGTATTTGTAGGTTTACTATTTCTTGAAGACTGACGAATAATTCTGATTGCTTTGTTATTAGTCCTGCCAAAGAGTGTAGTTTTGGGAAAGCTTATATTACCAACGCGTACATGGTGTTACTCACACAAAGACAGAAAGTTGCTAATAAATCTGACCTTCGAAATAAAATGCAAAAAACTAAATGAATCTGAAAACTTGCTGATGAGTTGTTATTGATGAAAATTAATTCTTTCCGTCAATAATTCATGTCGCTAAACACAGACCTCCCAACTCAAGAGCTGAAAAATCTAGGGTAAAGTGCAAATGCTTTCGCTAGACTTTTTCTTATGTCTACTGAGAAAGTATACTGATAGATCTATAGATAGATAATTATTTGAAGTCAGTTATAACATCTTTTTACATATATATATACATATAAGAAAAAAGAATTGTGGCTTTCAGATGTTGTATAAAATTTAAGTTAAAAATGTTATGAGCATGACCTGAACCATCATGTTTTTATTGCATTACATTTACTCACGTTCATAACTATGATAAAATACCTCTTATCTGGCGATAATAATTGTCCTGGAGCATGAAGGGAAAATGACAGCATTAGCATTACTTCGGATTTCGTTCTATCCAGCAGAAATCTTCAACAACCATTATTACCTTTTCTTATGCCAATATTACGCACCTTTAAGCCGTTACCGACACGGAATGGATTTTGTCTTCTTGTTCCCCAGTCAAGTATATTCAAAATAGCAAAGAATTCCAACCAGGGTAGCTTTCGGAAAGAAGAGTCATCCAAAAGACTATGTGATTACTGAAAGTGGTCTTTGGGGGGAGACTTTTATGCAATGAGCACCGAAATACGGACGATAGCATAGTGAGACCGTGGCAATAAAGATAAGGATAAAGATAAAATAAAACTAACACGGGGCTAAAACGAGACGGAGAAAGTTACCTCAGAGGCAATAACCGAGGAGCTTTTAAAACGAGCGAAAGGTCACAGGGCAATAGCAATGCAGAATTTCCACCTTAGGTAAAAGAACAGAAGGATACACAGGCGATCAAATGGGGGGAAAAATACATTCACACTCACTGGCACCTTAACGAAATTACATGTGTACTTACTTGAAGAACTATAAATACATATACTCTTACAAGGTTTTTGGAATTTGAATTCTGTGTGCGTAAATAATATAGAACACATTTACCTATTTCTTTAAAGTAGCAATCAATATCAGAATTCGTATCATTTTAATACTAAAAAATATATCTTTTCATAAATGACTCCCTTCACTTTTTAATACAAATGATTGGACATTAGCAACAATCATAAATATATATATTTTCTATTCTCTGTTCAACAATAAAACGAAAGTGATAAATTTCAATATGCGCCTCCTGCATTCATTACCCAAGAGAGAAATGCAAAGGCTCATCGCTTCAAATTAAGAGCAGGATAGATTAAATCCCTGGTTATAACCAAATTGAATGTGTGCTTTTGCACTTTCATTTTGTATACATTTACCTGAAGATAAAGTACTTTTAGTGGTTCTATTGAGATGGAATTCTCAGAGAAAATTTCTGTGAATTTGCTCTTGAACCTAAAACATCATAAAATATATACTAAAAATAAAACAGGATTAAGTCAGAAACAATTGGCTAGGTCAATTTGCTTTCTCTTAACTGTGTTCTTTCCTTTGCAACTTTTCATGTTGTGGTGACGCAACGGTTGCTCAATGAAGATCTAGAATAAGTGATTTGTTAAGTTATTTATGATAGTCATCCTCTCGCGAATAGGAGGCTTCCCTATTATTATATTAATGTAATATAGAATTAGATAAGAGGCTCATTCAGCCCTCAACCCTCCTGCTCGGGAGTCAGAGCAACTTAAATAACCAATGCCGGTCAAACGCATACATTAAAAGAAATCTCTCTCTCTCTCTCTCTCTCTCTCTCTCTCTCTCTCTCTCTCTCTCTCTCTCTCTATTATTGAGTTCGATAAAAAGGCCAAAATTTTCAGTTACAATTTCATATTTTATGTTTTTTCTCCCTGAGTTAATCGAAAGTAAGAACCTTCATTACGAATGTAATATAAGAATGGAACACAAAAGGGAAGCCGAAACGCCATTATCGCTTGTAAGTATTTTTGCGTCTGGAAAAGTTTAGATGAAATTTTTATGCTGATCTGGATTGCCTGCAGAAGCAATTACGTGATGTCCTAAAAATACTTTTAGAATGGTTAGCATTTTCCCTCCACCTCTTTTCGGATTTAAATCACCGGAGTGGAATGTTTCAGTCTTTTCTTTGCTGATTTATTGTTGCATTTGTTTTGTTAACAAGCAAAACACTTCTGGTTCTTAAGTTTCATATCAGATTCTTTTCATAAAAGTTACAATGTGAATTTGTGTATTATATACATATTTTTCTAGATTGGTCGTATTTTGTGCGGATAGACAAAAACGTCTCTTTTTGTAGCTGGTAATGACGTAGGGTAAGTATATCGGATTACTTAAACAGAAATTGATAGGAAAAATCATATTTTCTCATGCCAGTGTAATATCCCGTTACGTCACCATCAGTTATTTTGTTACGTACAGACGTTGAACTAATGTACTTTTGATGAACTAAACCCTACGTGGTATGTCATTGTAAAGTATAAGCCTCAGGTTTTCCTGGCTGTCTTGACCACAGGAAAGTCTATCAGACACTTTTTGTTTTCTGAAAAGAAAACTATTGTGCGGGCTTTGTCTGTCCGTCCGCACTTTTTTCCTGTTCACACTTAAAGGCTATCCAGGCTGGAGGGCTGCAAATTGGTATGCTGACCATCCATCCTCCAATCATTATACATACCAAATTGCAGCCCTCTAGCCTCAGTAGTTTTTATTTTATAAAAGTTTAAATTTAGTCATAATCGTGCTTCTGGCAACGATATAGGCCAGGCCATCACCAGCCCGTGGTTAAAGTTTCGTGGACTGCGCCTCATACAGCATTATACTGAGTCCACCGAAAAATAAATCTGCTTCCCATGTCATTGATTAAACACTGTAGCGGTTATACAGAAAACTCGATTGCGCCGTGGTAACTTCGGCGCATTTCCTACTTGTTTTCACTAATTAACGGTTACCTGAGATTATTGTTTAATATGAGATAGGAAGGGAACGGTTTGCATACGCGAATGATCACCAAATAAGTAGGGCTGCAGATGAAATAATTTTCGTTTTATTTTTGGGGGGGGGGGGGCGGTGTGGGGAGGGGGCGTTGGCAGGATGGCCAGAATATAACTTTATGATATTAAAGTAGAATTTTTATGTCTTGTTTTTCAATGGGAATTCATCAGTGATCAAATCTGGTGTTAGAAGGAAAATATACGTATATAAGTTTTAATGCAATATAAATTTAACTGAATTGTAACGGACCTGGGCCTGATTACTTCTGTTTGTCCCAAAATTGTTTTTATAAGATTATTCTTGTTAAAACATCAGTAAACAAGAAGAAGAATTATCTAAATATATTCGGCAATTTTAAAATTTTCCTAAATATTACTATGAACTAAATATTTAAGTACTGATATAAGTAGTTCAGCCAGAATATCAAACTTTCTATTTCTCCATTTTCTTCTGAAAATGTCAATTACTTGACATCACTGAGGTTTCAAATCGTGAAGCCCTTTTTTCCTCGCATATTGATACAGTTATAACTAACCTCTGTCTCGTAATTCCGTCTCTGAAATAGGAGAATCTAAGGCTATATGAAAAGCTTGTTATCATTTTATAACACGTTGAACCATTATATTGCTGAGGTATTAACTTTTTCTCTGTATAGCATAACTGTGAAAGCTGTATTCGTGTATGGAACATCAATTTTTTTTTTTTACATGAACTGGATAAAAGATTTAATTCTGTTTTAGAGGCTGCTATTTTTAACGTCGTATATATCATAATCTTTTCAGCTGCGCCTTTGTTACAAATCCTCTTACGTTTGAGACATAATAAGCTTATTTTCTATGGGGGAGATACAATCCCTTTTGTAATTCTAAGAGATGTACCCCAATGGAGATTAGGCATCAAATTTTTTTTTTACCGTTCAAATGTGTTGAATACCATCACTCATTAATTGAACCCTTAGTTAAGCTTAAGAATGTAGAATGATCTATTTTTTCACTGCATAAAATCAATAAAACAATTACTGCTACGTCCAATAATCACAAAGCGATCACGTTGCCTCTTTGTGATTATTGAACTTGGGTTAGTTTCCCAGTACCGGTCATCACAATTTCTTCTTAAAATTTCTTTGGAGTTGGATCTTCAGGCTTTGTAGTGACAAGCGTATCCAAACGAGCAAAGAATTCAAGAAGTTAAGAGGGCATATCTATCTGGTAAAAAAAGTGACCAGTAGATTCTACACACACACACACACACACACACATATTATATATATATATATATATATATATATTATATATATATATATATATATATATATAACAAAATCACACGAAAGAAAGAGGATTTTGTTTTTATCTACATATTCATCACGTTCCACAATTTCGTGATTCAGTTTTACATAACATACATATACATAGATTATATATATATATATATATTATATATATATATATATATATATATATACATATATATGTATATATATATACATATATATATATATATATATATATATATATATATATATATATATTCGACCAGGGGCCAATTAAACCGGCAGCCGAATAACATTATTTGCCCAGGGGTAAAGGTAAACAAAATACGAGCGGACGGAAAGCAAACAAGTACATACAAGAGGATGCTTTCTAATATGCATAAGAACACACTTATAATCTACTTCGACAGATTATAAATAAATATATGAAAAGGATGTCAATACCTTACAAAACATAGCCTCTTCTATCAACGTGATCCTAACGAATTTATCATAGGCCGTTTAATACCCTTTTCACCAGTAATTGAATCCGCTGGCTCATTCAAGCAGGTAAATTTCCAGAGTGCATCAGTCCTAATGGACCGGTAAGTTTAATCTTTACTTTCAACTCCACTCAATGTATCAAGGACCGACGATCGATCAGAATTCCGCTGGTATCATAGAAGTTACCCTCCCCTAAAATTTATCATCCGACTCCCCTTTATATCCGGGTCATTTATAATTCCCTGTCTAGACTGAGTATGCAACCATCAATCACATTCACACTTCCCCAGGCTCCATCACAGAATTCAAATTTGTTTTGGCCTATTTTCCCCCTTGTTAACTATAATACACAACGCAGTCTCAGATAGAGAGGGGAATTATGAATATTCAACTCTGATTAATTATGATATGCATTCTTTAAGAGTGTAAGGAAGAGCAACTGCAAATTATCAAACACTTCTTTTTTCAATTAAATAAGAATGTTTATTTACGAGAAATAATTATAAACTTTCCAGATAGGTTATTGTACGCCCACTTCAGGATTGGCAATTTTGTTCAATGAAGCAATTATCTTTTTTTTGCATTTTTGTTTTATGCTTTATTTGCTGATGTCAATATAATTTGTCAATAACGGCAGGTATTTGCAGTACGTTTTTCTCTACCCTGGTTCCTAAAACCTATAGTATTTTAAGCATATCATAAATTACGGAAATGTTTTTCGAAATTAACATAAAATTTTTGAAGTTACGGTCTGTCTCTTTGACGATGAAACGGGTATTATATCATATATTATATATAATATATATAATTATATAATTATATATATTAGTTATATATATATATATATATATATTATATATATATATATATATATATATATATATATATATATAATATATATATATATATATATATATACATAAAAAACATAACCTCACCGTAAAAAAGAGTACTTTTCAATGTTGTTTTTCTGCATATTACATAGCACTTATGTATTATTAATTTACGGTAATTAAAATATATTTGATGAGAAATTTCAATCGCGCCCATTAGCAGATTACAAGTTCCATAATTCGAATTGTAAAAAAAAAAAAATTACGATATCTATGTAATGAATAAATGAATGAATGAATGAAAGAATGTATGTATGTATGTGTAAAATCGACGAAGGAAATTGGAACAATGGAGCAACCGCTGCTAGCCCTTTGCACTTTCAAACTTAGCTTTGGCTTGTATTATTAGGACCCTTGTCTAAGTAAAATGTTTAATAATGATCTTACATATATAAAGTCACTGAATGAATTCCAAATCAGTTACCTTATAGATATCTTCTTTGTATCTGTATGTTTAATATATTTTTTGTGAAAATTTTCTCTTTGCAAAAATTTGTATTGTTTATCCAAATGAGATTTATTGAATTGTACTTTTGTAACATTTTCTGGTAATCAGTCACCTCTTTGTATAACCTTTTAATTGTATTGTCACTGCTTCCGAGTAGTTGGACTTAATCTTTTGTAACCTCTTAAATTGTACCCTTGTTTTGGGCTACTAATTCTTCAGGTGTGTTGGATACCAGGTACACAAATTCATTTACAATCCCTATCTGTCCTAGTAATACCTGTCAAAGCTGACAGACAGCACAGTAATACCTGGTTAAAAGGGACAATCATCACAGTAATACCTGGATAAAAGGAACAGTCACACAGTAAAACCTGGATAAAAAGGACCGACAGCACAGTAATAGCTGAATAAAAGGGAGTCACCACAGTAATACCTAGGTAAAAGAGACAGTCATACTGTAATACCTGGATAAAAGGGACACAGAACACAGTAATACCTTCCTAATTGGGACAGACAGCATACCAATACCTGGTTAAAGGGAACAGACAATACAGTAATACCTGGATAAAAGGAACAGTCACCACAGTAATACCTGGATAACAGACAGACAGTACAGTAATACCTGGTTAAAGGTGTCAGACAGCACAGTAATACCTGGATAAAAGGGACAGTCACCATAATAATACCTGGATAAAAGGGACAGACAGAGCAGTAATTTTTGGATAAAAGGGGCAGTCGCCACAGTAATACCTGGAATAAAAGGGGCAGTCACTACAGCAATACCTGGATAAAAGGGACAGAAAGCACAGTAATACTTATTTGAAGGTGACAGACAACATAGAAATAACTGGATAAAAGGTACATTCTCCACAGTAATACTTTGATAAAAGGGACAGTCACCACAGTAATACCCACGACTGACTGTTGGAGGGTGAATGTTTGTCTGGAAAATTTAGGTTGTTATTTGGACCATCAATCACAAACCCCTCACCTCTTCCTTCCCTCCACATTCCCCTTCCTTCTTCATGCCCCCCTCTTTCCCTTCCCCTACACGTAGCTTGACAATCAGACTTTTCCCAGGCAGTGCCGGCTTGGTCAGCTATTATATATATATATATATATATATATATATATATATATATATATATATATATATATATATATATATATATATATATATATATATATATATATATAGACTATCCCATCACGCAAATAAAATTGAAAACACGTTGCCTTAAAGGTTTTTCACTTCATTTTATTATGCCTTCAACTTTAAATAAGATGCATTAGTAGCTATGGCATATCTATGGTGCATCAGTATGCCGTGACCGGAGATGACGAGTTCATTGGCACATATAATAGACACGCATTTGTACATTTACTGATTAATGAGCAGAGGCACTATATCGAAACCGGGTTGAGGAAAATTCTAACCATCCCAATCTTCTATAACTTTTTTCCGGTCAATTTCTATTTCTTCGGAACATGAAATATTTTGACAGAAGTGTAAAACGTATAATTTCTCTCTAAAAATCTGACGATATTACGAACTATCCATGTTGTGACGTCAGTTTTAGTAGCCATAATCAAATGACTCAAATGTCTGCAATGGTTATAGAGAGCGAGTCATATTCGGCCACAATTCTGATGAAATAAAAACATTCTCTCTCTCTCCACACAACGTGCGTGCACACGCACACATATCATACAAAAAAACAATGTGAGGATAAAAAAAAATCTACAATATTTACATCCAAAACTTATGACATAAATCCACCAGTTGTTAGAAAGAGTTGACACTGGGAGTGATGTGAAACTTCCCGGCAAATAATTTAAGTCTTCGCAAATCTCGTCATATAAAAATGCTAACTTCAATTTATCTTCGGTAATTCATCTGCTACATCCAGCCCGTCAAGCTCTGTTATTATTTATACAAATATGTTTTTTACTCACACGCACACATTACGTAACTTATATATATATATGTATGTGTATATATATATATATATATATATATATATATATATCTATATATATATATATATATATATATATATATAGTGTGTGTGTGTGTGTGTGTGTGTGTGTGTGTGTGTACTGCTGCCTCAGTTGATATGACGGTAACACTGAAAATCCAGTTAAGAAGAATCTATAAAGAAGAAAATACTGCATGTACACGTTCATACTGAAGGTCCTTTATCCAGGAATGCACGTCCTTAACGCCAGAGGTATAATGCCATTAACAAGTACAGCGATACCCACGAGGTTCGAGCTGTTTGCAGAAAGTTAATGACAACCGAGTTGTACGAATTATTCACTCCAATAAATCTCCATTAAACAGCGTCATTAGAGCTTGCTCATGGAGTCGTGCAACAGAGTAATTGCACTATTCCATTAATTAGCTAAGCCATCTCGATTGCACAAGTAGACTCCCGCATTCAAATAAACTGTCTCTCTCTCTCTCTCATCGTGTAGGCAGACTCTGTTACTCATGAGAAAACGAACTACCTGCTGCTTAAGAGCTATTATTTTGCTGGGCCAATTAAATGAAGGCTTGTTTATTGAACCATGGCTCTTCATTAATCAGTGAATGAAAGAGACAGCCTAGGCTTGGCCAATTTGCTCTTAGTTGTCTTGAAGTGCATCTAAGAGAAGTGCATCTAAGAAATTCATTTTCTGTCAGCTCATACTTCTTTTATAATTCATGATAATGACTATAATCATACTGTGTCTATATTTTCAATGATGACAAATGTGTGTCATTTTCATTCCCTTTGGCGTTTTCTGGTTAAACTGGATTATATTTAAAGAATAATATTTACGTACTTTCTTGAAGGTCAGTTTTGACTCTTCATTTCACCTTGGAGGTTGTGTGTAATTAACTCATGTTTGATTTACAATTTGACTAGTTTTTTTCCTTCTAGTAATGGTGTAGTTCCTTCAAATTTCTCAGCCTTAGCTGCTCTTGTTTACAGAGAGGTGAATATTCTTATTATAGTTATGACTGTTAATGTCATTACCTCTCCAGTAACATACAATACTATACTCTGTTTTTTTTTTCATCTGTCCATCCGCCTGTGGTGTTTTTGTATGGTAAACAATGCGTCCGGGCTTTAGATAGTTACATTCAGCTTACATTCAGAACATATTATCCTATTTCGAATATTAACGGTGTAATTCCCATACAGTAAATTATTAAAACACTTTTCAGTTGCAAATGTACACCCAGATATCCTTTTATTTACCTAAAACTTACACATAGCGTAACTATCTAAAGCCCGGGACGCAGTGTTACCATACAAAAACACCACAGGCGGATGGACAGATGAAAAAAAACAGAGATAGTCATGTTATTTTCAAATGTACAGTCGTAATACATTACCTTTACCGTTATCATCTCCAATCGAGATGGTGGAATGCATTTCTACTCATACTCTATTAATATATGCAAAATAGAAACTCAAATGAAATTTGAGACTGGAACATGAATAAATTTGAAATTTCACGAGCTATCTGCACTCCTAGTAGTAAGCATACCTTGCCGAGGTTTCAAGGAACCAAATAAACGTTTCAGCAAGATACCATTTACTATGTGGCGGTGGTGACAAAAAATGATAAATATTTGTCACTGCAACGTTCATACTTTTAAGCGCTGAATCATAAAAGAGTTCCCTTCCAGATAGTACCTACAACACTGGCCCTCATATACCTACAAGGATTATCAACACATACCCGAACCCTTCCGTGAAGTGTACCATTCTCTTTTATCCCAAACTTATCTCTTGTTCATTTCGATGTTAGCATATATATATATATATATATATATATATATATATATATATATATATATATATATTTATATATATTATAAGAGAAATACCACAGGAAAATGATGGTCAGAAATCCAAGCGCTTTTGTCTTTGCTAAGACATTGTCAAGGAACAAATGAAATACAATTGGTGAGAAAGTTATCAGGTAAACAACAAGATCAAGAATACTAGATGGTTAATTGTCAAAAGGGTAAAAATTAAGGAGATAATCCAGAATTATCGGATATCATACGGTCGCAAACCTAAACATAGATTTAACCCTAACAGAAACTACAAAGTATCGTACAGTCCAAAACATGTAAAAACTGAATATATTAATTTTGTTGCTTATATTTATCTACATTTTTTTTCATTATGAAGGAATCAAGTTTAAATAAACCAAGACTTCAATTTAGAACATTTCCATTATTTGACTTGATAAAAACAATAAAAAACAATGATATTCATTATAACTGTGTCATTACATGGATTAAGGCTCTTGCTTGACTCCAGTTAATAGGATGATCTAAATCTCTCATATGTACGAATAATGAATTCGATATTTGCCCAGTTCTCACAGAATATTGGTGCTGTTTGAGACGTTGTGAAAGAGATTTACCGGTTAGTCCATAATAGACTTTATCACTAAACTCTTGACATTAATAATACTGAAAACAACATTTATGTTAAATAGCTTTAAAATTCTAAGAATATCTAAAAACCTTTCATCATAGGGTTACTAAATTCAAGTTTGTCATTAGTTAAATAAAATCTTTTTCCAGCTCTTTTCCATGCCATATCTACAAAAGCCCTTAGGTATT